>NC_033798.1:32585963-32638543 GCF_001876935.1 Asparagus officinalis
CACTCCGCCGTCAACCACCCTCTTGCCGCTGCCTTCGACCACCGCTCAAACGCCCACGCCGCTGCCCCTCTTGAGTCTCCTCCCCTCGTCGCTCAACCGCGAGCCCCGACGCCCAAGTTTGCTGCCAACGACCACCAACCGCAACCACCAACGCCTCTCCTTCGTCGCACGCCACCTGTTCGATGATATGCCGACGCAGTCCAGACCCGCCACAGACGTCGCTTGAGATCCGTCGTACCGCGTCCGCATCGGTGCCGTCGCCTCGTCGTCAGACCCCATGGTCTCGCAGGCAAGATCCCGATCCTTGTTTAGTTTCGTTCCAATTTTTATATTCGTCGTAGATTATTTATGTGCAAGATCCCGAACCTTGATTATTTTATTTTAATTATTAGTTTATCGTAAATTATTTTATGACTCGTCATTCAATTTTTAGATCTGTTATGAGTTAATTAGATTAGATTAGTCTGTGATTTATTATTACCTGCATGGGATTGTTTGACATGAATAGTTGTGTGGAAGTTTGTTGTTTTATCACTTAGTTGTTATCCAATTATTAGTTTATCGTAAATTATTTTATGACTCGTCATTCAATTTTTAGATCTGTTATGAGTTAATTAGATTAGATTAGTCTGTGATTTATTATTACCTGCATGGGATTGTTTGACATGAATAGTTGTGTGGAAGTTTGTTGTTTTATCACTTAGTTGTTATCCAATAGGAGAGACTGTACATGAAGACGACTTCTGTTAAAAGTATGATTTATAAGCGTGTTTCAAAGCATGGCTATACTCGCTCGACATCGATATCCCGGTGTGAGGAGTCCCGAGTTCCCTCGATATCGATATCCTGGTATGAGGTTTCCTTGATTATTATTATTATTATAGCATTGACTAGACGATGCACTCTTGATCGGACGTGTTGTGGATCACGGTTATTTTCATAGTTTTACAGAAGTTGTTCCACGGTAACTCCGTGGCTAGTGCACAATATTTCATGTACAGTTGCTTAATTAATTTGACAACATGAGGTTATAAAGGGGAATTGGACGGAGTATATAGCATGTATATAAACGGGCACAGCGCTTTCTTGTTATCGTGATATCGTGAGTGTTATATACATGGTTTCTTGTTATCGTGATATCGTGAGTGTTATATACATGGGCCAGAGGGCCAATACTTGACTTGAAGGCGCCCCCCGGACGACTTTACGGGGACCCGATTATATACATCAAAATATTCTTCCCCAATTCAAATAACATGTAAAACAAGAATAATCTGCTTGCGTTCTTTATAGTGGACTTTGTTAGTTTTGTTGAGATGTAGATCAGTGTTGTTCTTTTCATTCATAGATCGGGATTAATATTTAATTATCTGTAATTTGAGACATATGGTATATACATGAGGGTTTCCTTGTTTGGATTATTTCGCTCGACGTACTACGTCTCGAGTTGTAGATTTTTAAGTATTAATTCTATCTAGTGTATGCCCTTGTGACTTGGATGATTATTCTGATCGCTAGCTGCATGATTTCATTACCCGATTGATTTACGTATTCTTATGATTATCATGTTTTGGTCGTGTTGATTTTGTTAGATTACCAGTTGCACGTTCTTTTGTTACTTCAGTTGTACGTTCTTTTGTTGTTTCTGTTATCGTATTGTTTTTCGCATTGGATTTCCATTCGTTCTATTTTCTTTGTGGGGTCGGGTCTTGCCGTGCGCCATGCACCTGACGTACACCTGTTTTCTCTGGTGTACGTCAGACTTAGGAGAAGAACAGGTTCAACAGGAGCCAGAAGATTCTCAGCAGGAGTGTCTTGTAGACGGAGCAGAAGAAGAAGCTGAAGCTTAGTCATTTCCTTTTAGTTTGTTTTGTATCACCTTCATTTCCTTTTGATCAGTGTATTTTTATATTCTTCGGTATTTCATTCAGATAGTTTTGTATAAGGGCACGTTTGACCTGTATTATTATGTCTCGGATGTTATTCATTATGATATGTATTATTTTATTCTGTGTTGTTCATTATATTCTTGCTATTGTGATCGGGGACCTGTGACTTCACATTGTTTTATTTCCAGACGCTTAACGTATTGGATTGAGAAAAAAGGAAAAAAAAATAAAAAAATGGAAGTGTATATTTCTTCTCAGTCTAATACGTCGCGGGCTTGTTCACGTTCCGGTTCCCTGGTATTTTGGGAAGCAGGGCGTGACAGGTTTTTTTGGTGGCCCATGCAGGTCACGGTCCCGAGTTCACACCGGTGCGAATATAATGGATAATTTAGACACATATCATACTTCATCCGTAAGACTATCCTTGAGCCATTATCCTCTCATCTCGATAGATTTCGTTTCGTCCATATCTTATCACTTTTTGACTCCAGAACTTCCCACTATTCTTGTCTCGTAAGTTCCCCTTGTTTCTTGTTTCTGCCTCATCTATTTATGGATATCATTCCATATTTATTTCTGGGGTTCTTATTTTAATTCTGAGGGCGGAATTTGTTTTAAGGGGGATAGAATGTAAGGACCATGAAATTTTGATATTAGTTTTTTGATATTTTAAAATATTTAATTATGATTTTTAAAAGAGTATTTGTATTTTTCTCTATTTTCTACAATTTTCTATGATTTAAAAATCTGATTATATATTTATTCAAATGGTTTTAGTATTTATAAATTTATTTCGTGCAGTAAAATTTTCTAGAATTAATTTGTTATGTTATCAGTACTATTACGTATTATTTTAAATAATATGTTGTATTATTAATATTATTATGAATTATTTCGTATAATACTTTGTATTATTAATTACATACATTTGGTATAAATTGTTGAATTATTTCTATTGTTACATATTATCTGTCGTATTAGTATAACTAGTACGTTTTACTGTGTACGTAATTATCCTATAATTATTTGATTTTAAATTTAAGTAGAAATATTTTTATTATTAATTATTCTTGTTTAATTATACAATATGGGTATTTTTCAACTGTTTAGTATCAAATGTTGTATTAGCTCAATATGTACATTTTTAATTGTAGATAATTATTCCGTAATTGGTTTAATTTTTTAATACCCATAACTAATTATTTTAATTATTTTTGTTTAAATACCTAACTCAAAACCCTAATTTTCTTATATATATATATGTGTGTTTTCTTTGTTCTCTCTCCTCCCCTCTCGTGTTAACACCGCCGCCATCATCACCTGCTTCTCTCTCTCTCGCGTTTCTCTTCCGCCGCCCATCACCCGCACCTCGACCATGCTCCGCTCACCAACCTCGACGCTCAAACGCCCACGCCGCTGCCCCTCTTGAGTCTCCTCCCCTCGTCGCTCAACCGCGAGCCCCGACGCCCAAGTTTGCTGCCAACGACCACCAACCGCAACCACCAACGCCTCTCCTTCGTCGCACGCCACCTGTTCGATGATATGCCGACGCAGTCCAGACCCGCCACAGACGTCGCTTGAGATCCGTCGTACCGCGTCTGCATCGGTGCCGTCGCCTCGTCGTCAGACCCCACAGTCTCGCAGGCAAGATCCCGATCCTTGTTTAGTTTCGTTCCAATTTTTATATTCGTCGTAGATTATTTATGTGCAAGATCCCGAACCTTGATTATTTTATTTTAATTATTAGTTTATCGTAAATTATTTTATGACTCGTCATTCAATTTTTAGATCTGTTATGAGTTAATTAATTAGATTAGTCTGTGATTTATTATTACCTGCGTGGGATTGTTTGACATGAATAGCTGTGTGGAAGTTTGTTGTTTTATCACTTAGTTGTTATCCAATAGGAGAGACTGTACATGAAGACGACTTCTGTTAAAAGTATGATTTATAAGCGTGTTTCAAAGCATGGCTATACTCGCTCGACATCGATATCCCGGTGTGAGGAGTCCCGAGTTCCCTCGATATCGATATCCCGGTATGAGGTTTCCTTGATTATTATTATTATTATAGCATTGACTAGACGATGCACTCTTGATCGGACGTGTTGTGGATCACGGTTATTTTCATAGTTTTACAGAAGTTGTTCCACGGTAACTCCGTGGCTAGTGCACAATATTTCATGTACAGTTGCTTAATTAATTTGACAACATGGGGTTATAAAGGGGAATTGGACGGAGGATATAGCATGTATAAAAACGGGCACAACGCTTTCTTGTTATCGTGATATCGTGAGTGCTATATACATAGGCCAGAGGGCCAATACTTGACTTGAAGGCGGCCCCCGGACGATTTTACGGGGACCCGATTATATACATCAAAATATTCTTCCCCAATTCAAATAACATGTAAAACAAGAATAATCTGCTTGCGTGCTTTATGGTGGACTTTGTTAGTTTTGTTGAGATGTAGATCAGTGTTGTTCTTTTCATACATAGATCGGGATTAATATTTAATTATCTGCAATTTGAGACATATGGTATATACATGAGGGTTTCCTTGTTTGGATTATTTCGCTCGACGTACTACATCTCGAGTTGTAGATTTTTAAGTATTAATTCTATCTAGTGTATGCCATTGTGACTTGGATGATTATTCTGATCGCTAGCTGCATGATTTCATTACCCGATTGATTTACGTATTCTTATGATTATCATGTTTTGGTCGTGGATTGCATGTTGACTTTGTTGGATTTCAGTTGTACGTTCTTTTGTTGTTTCTGTTATCGTATTGTTTTTCGCATTGGATTTCCATTCGTTCTATTTTCTTTATGGGGTCGGGTCTTGCCGTGCGCCATGCACCTGACGTACACCTGTTTTCTCTGGTGTACGTCAGACTTAGGAGAAGAACAGGTTCAACAGGAGCCAGAAGATTCTCAGCAGGAGTGTCTTGTAGACGGAGCAGAAGAAGAAGCCGAAGCTTAGTCATTTCCTTTTAGTTTGTTTTGTATCACCTTCATTTCCTTTTGACCAGTGTATTTTTATATTCTTCGGTATTTCATTCAGATAGTTTTGTATATGGGCACGTTTGACCTGTATTATTATGTCTCGGATGTTATTCATTATGATATGTATTATTTTATTCTATGTTGTTCATTATATTCTTGCTATTGTGATCGGGGACCTGTGACTTCGCATTGTTTTATTTCCAGACGCTTAACGTATTGGATTGAGAAAAAAGGAAAAAAAATAAAAAAATGGTAGTGTATATTTCTTCTCAGTCTAATACGTCGCGGGCTTGTTCACGTTCCGTTTCCCTGGTATTTTAGGAAGCGGGGCGTGACAAAAACCTCAGCCAAAAACCCCGTGGAATTGTCCAAAATGCCCATAGAGAAACAGATGGAAACTAACTGTTAGAAGCTGATGGACAGTTCGACGGTCGACCGTGGGAAACGCGCGGTCGACCGCGAGCTGGACATTAGCCGGTCGACCATCACGGTCAACCGTGAGATCATCCGGTCGACCGCTAGCCTCTAAAAAATCATCCTGAGTCTCTGGACTCAAGGCGGTCGATCGTGACGGTCGATCGCAAACTGATATATGACATTACAGGTTTTGAAGTAGTTTTCTGATTTTGAAACTCTGTTTAAAAATATCAAACAAATTTCAAAAATTATGAAACTTTGAGAAATGATTGTAGACATGATAATAAACATGCTACAAAAACTAGTTTTTAAAAAGGACCTCCCAAATAAAAAATATTATCATTTTGCAAAATAGTCCAAAACATAAAAATATAAACACATGAGTTTTGACATTTTAGCTTAACCATGTTTTGAAACATTACAAAATAATTTTGTAGACTTAATAAAAGATATATATAATTATTGTTAATTCCAAAAACTAAGAATACAATATTTTCATAAAATTACATATTTTGCAAACTTTTCAAAAATAATAAATATGATTTCATTGAACTAAATAAAATTGATATTGATGAAATCATATATATGCATATAAGTATGAAACAAGAAATGTATTTTCAATTGTATTCAATTGTTTCATATTAAAACTTAAAAACTATCAAACCAAAATATAAATGTATATATATAACTATATATATACATAGAAACCACAATTAAAGAGTGTGTGTGTGTGTGTGTGTATATATATACAAAGACATGTATATATACATGTATATATATATATATATATATATACATACACACACACACACACAAAGAAACCAATAAAATGTGTGTGTATATATGATTGAGCTTAAAGTACTTAACACACATAATATAAACTCCTAAACTAGATTACCCAAGCTATATGTCTTCAATAATTAAGCTCGACTTGGTACACTTGCGGATGAAGCTTGAACTTGAATATTTAACTTCAATTGCGTAGCTTCACTCCACTATTCCGCCAACCTCCATTGGATTTGATCGTGAATGCTCGATTCCATCCATCCTCCAACTTATTATTTTTCTGGAATAAATACGATACAAATACTAGACAAATAACATTAGTTATAAATTGTTTGTTAAACATCATCAAAATAAAAAGGCCAACATCTACTTCTAATATGGCATTGTTCTTTTCATGAGTTAAACTAGCAACATTTAAAATTAAGGAATCATGATTCAACTTTAATTTTTCATTATTCTCTTTGAGGATCACATTCTTATTAGAAAGTGTATCAAACTTAGATGCTAATAACTCATGATCAGATTTTTATTCAATATGCTTGTTTTTTAATTCTATAAAATAATGTTGTAACTTTTTATAATTATGCATTAATAATATATCCACACGCAAGTTCATCAATAGTAAGTTCATTATCATTATCGGACTCGCATACATCACTAGGGATATAGCCTAGTGGCCGTGTACATGAAGATGATGCTTCATATGAATTTGAAGAAAAATCCTCCAAAGCTTGTTGGATTGCCTCTAAATTTTCTTGATGTGCTTCTATAAGTTTTCACAATATATAAGCAGTATCAAAAGAATCAAGCTTGTTAGATAAAAATGAATCAAAAGCATTGTGTAAAAATTCTAACAAAAGCTTGTTCATTGTAAATATTCTTTGATCATTTTTACTTCACTTGGATTTCTTTGAAGTGGGTATAATATAAGTACAATCAATAATTTCTCACAAATCAAAATGTCTAGATCTAACAAAAAAATTAAATCTAATACACCATTGAACATAGAGGAAACCATGTAATCTAGGAGCAATATTAATGACATAACCTAATCAAGGTGCATAGTGCATATCCATAATATGTATATGCAAGAAAGATGAAAAACACAAAACTAGATTAGCAAGATATGAATGCTTAAATCTAGGCGATTAAGCCTCTAATCAAGAGCACCAAGTTCTGATACCAAATAAAATTACTTTAGGGGGTGAATAGGGTATAAGCTAATATAATTCGATATTAATGCTAATTAAAAACTTATTAACTAATTATCCTAGCAAGAATGATATTCAAGAAGATTATATGCAAGGATATTAAACTAAGGGTAAAATAAACATGAGCAATGACGAAATAGAATGTAATAAATAATGAGCACAAATGTAACGCCAAGGCAAACTTAAACACACAATATGATCACGGAGTTCAATCCTTCCAACCTACATCTTCGTTCCCCACTGATACAAGTTGTCGTGCGAGCACCCTTTGGTCGCGGAATTACCAAAAGGTGGGTTAAGAAGAGGACGACCAAAACACAAGAACAATTCAGTTTGGCGAAGGAAAATACCTTCTCTGGATTATCTAGATTATGAAGAACAAAAGATTACAATCTCTCCCTCACAATCTCACTCTAGAATTGAAGAACAAGCTCTCCAAATCTCAATCTAGAATCTAATCTCTCTTGATTAAACTCTCTGACCTAAAAAGATGTTTAGAAACCCTAAAACAATCCCTTATATAGGTGTACAAACGTGGATGACAGTTTGGTAAATAACCAGACCCAAAACCAACAGGAAAACGTGTTAACAGAATCCCAAATGAACCAGGAAACCATCGATGAGTCGACTCATGACTGAGATGAGTCGACTGAACAGAAACTGGAGAAATCTCAATAACCAGCGATGAGTCGACTCATGACTGAGATGAGTCGACTCGACAGAAACTGGAGAAATCTTAATAACCAGTGATGAGTCGACTCATGACAGTCATGAGTCGACTCAACCTGATGAGTCGACTCATAACAGTCATGAGTCGACTCACAGGCTGAAATCTGGGTACTTCGATTCTTTTGCTCGTCGTCTTGTTCCACGCTTCCTCTTGTGTTCCCTTATACTGTTTGACACCCCCTATTCTCATGCTAGTATGAGAATCATCTATCCTCAAGCTCCCATGAGGATCGCTAAGTTCCGAAGAGAAGATACACCCATATCATGTGTCCCCTCTTTAAGAACTTGAAGTCCCGTTCAAGTTAGAACTTCAGCTGAGGAAACTCTTGAGCTCCTCCATCTTTTCTGCACCACCTGGCTTTACTAGGAATCCGGTCTCGACGTCCGATCGGAAACAACTCATTCGTCCCGCATCTCGTCATAGTCACCGCTCGCTCTAAGTTGCAATCCTTTGTCGATGGCTTTTCTGGAAGTCTAATGCACAGTGAGACAAACTTCTTGCTTGCATTCACTAGTCTCTTCGCTCGCGTCACCGTCCCTAAGCTTGTCTCCTTCGGAAGAGATGCCGAACGAAATATAAACTTTACACCATCCTTAGTGAAGGTGTACTTCTGATCCCGCCTCTCGTAGATCACATATCTATCCCATAAGTTCGGATTACCTAGTATAATCTGACAAACATCCAATAGAACGACATCGCATGTGACCTCGTCAATATACGACTCGTGGAGTGCAAATCTGACAGTGCATTGATCAACTACACTCAGCTTCTCCTCCTTCTGAATCCACCCCAATTGGAGTGCAAATCTGACAGTGCATTGATCAACTACACTCAGCTTCTCCTCCTTCTGAATCCACCCCAATAGATATGGTTTCGGATGCTTGACCGTCTTCAGACCTAGCTTCTGCACCAATGCCTCGGATATCAAATTCTTCTCGCTGCCCGAATCAACAATGGCATCAACCAAACTGGTCTTCACTTGCAACTTAAGAACAAAGAGTTGCTCTCTCGGGTCGTCGTCCTCTTTCGTGGTCTGTTTTCCCGTCATAAGATTGAGACTGCTGTTGGGCTCTGTCATCCCCGTGACTTCCTTCGGACCTTGAGCTATCATGTATGCCTTTTTCTCCTCCTTCCTCTTCAACCCTCTTGGTTTCAGATGAGGATACTTCTCCCAGCACCAATCAGCTTCGTGCCCTGTCTTCTCGCAGTGACTACAAATTAGTCCTGCTTTCCCTGGATCACCCTTTTTCTTCTCCTCCTTAGATTGAGAACCACTAGACTCGCCTCCCGTCTGTTTGGAGTCTCCCTTAGCCTCGTTGCCCTTCTTTTGCCTACCCTCAATGACAATGGCCTTCATGCTCGCCTCTGTAATAGTCCCGACCGTGAATAATTTCATCTCCTTTTGGATGTGATCGCTCAATCCCGCCATATACTTCATAAACACGGAATATTCCTCTGTTGCAATGTTGAGGACCATCGCCTGCTGTTGGAACTCCGTAGTGTATTCTTGAACGGTTTGATTGACCCTTTGGCGCAAGCCGTACCACTTGTACCAACGTTCTTCAAGGAATCCCACCGGATAGAACTGCTTCCTAAGTAGCTCCTTGAACTTGTTCCACGACACCGCCTTCTTCTCCTGCTTGCAGTAGGATTTCCACCACGTCAACGCGTGCCCTGAAAGCTTCAAAGTCGCGAACACAATCTTCACTTTCGACGAATAGCCATAAAGAGTAAAATACGTCTCCATCCGCTCGATCCAGTCATCAAGCCTCTCGACGTCAACACTTCCATCATAAACAGGAATCTCCACCCTAAAGTCAATCTTCAGGTTCTAATAAGAATTCTTACCAGCTTGATGCAATACAGTCTTAATGGTCTCCTCCTCCTCGTCAGAATCTGAATATACTCTTTCCACATCGGACTCAACAATTTTCTTCGAAAAAGATTCACCTTGTTTGCCACCTCCATGGATAAGACTGGCGAGTTGTGTGAGAGTCGAACCTATCGTCTCGATCTGCTTCTCCAATGCATCAATCCTCGTTGAACTGTCTCCTTCAGCCATCTTCTTCTTCCTTAAAACTCGGACTCCTTCCAATGAAATAAGGATCTCGCCAATTCTTCTTCCTTAAAACTCGGACTCCTTCCAATGAAATAAGGATCTCGCCAAGCTCCTTGTATTGGGATAGAGTAAGTACTATATACAGGATACCCCTTCACCGGATCTGATACTCTGATACCAACTTGATACGAGTTGCCGTGCGAGCACCCTTTGGTCGCGGAATTACCAAAAGGTGGGTTAAGAAGAAGACGACCAAAATACAAGAACAATTCAGTTTGGCGAAGGAAAATACATTCTCTAGATTATGAAGAACAAAAGATTACAATCTCTCCCTCACAATCTCACTCTAGAATTGAAGAACAAGCTCTCCAAATCTTAATATAGAATCTAATCTCTCTTGATTAAACTCTCTGACCTAAAAAGATGTTTAGAAACCCTAAAACAATCCCTTATATAGGTGTACAAACGTGGATGGCAGTTTGGTAAATAACCAGACCCAAAACCAATAGGAAAACACGTGAACAGAATCCCAAACGAACCAGGAAACCATCGATGAGTCGACTCATGACTGAGATGAGTCGATTCGACAAAAACTGGAGAAATCTCAATAACCAGCGATGAGTCGACTCAAGACTGAGATGAGTCAACTCGACAGAAACTGAAGAAATCTCAATAACCAGCGATGAGTCGACTCATGACAGTCATGAGTCGACTCAACCTGATGAGTCGACTCATAACAGTCATGAGTCGACTCACAGGCTGAAAACTGGGTACTTCGATTCTTCTGCTCGTCGTCTTGTTCCACGCTTCCTCCTGTGTTCCCTTATACTGTTTGACACCCCTATTCTCATGCTAGTATGAGAATCATCTATCCTCAAGCTCCCATGAGTATCGCTAAGTTCCAAAGAGAAGATACACCCGTATCACCCACTCCAGGGGAGAACACACTATCACAACTGGTTTTTAACGTTCACCCAAAATGTTTACACCTCACAATCAGTTTCCTAGCTCATCGAAAACTTTCATAATCTCACACACTTGCAATCACACTCTACATCCTCTAAGTGTTTGCCTAGCCCATATCGCATTCCTCAAGTGCTCTGATTTACAACCTCTCCCTAGGCTTTACTACTGACACCACTCCTCTTGGAATCGACCCCGTCTCTCACCACACACTCCTCTCGGTGTACAAGTATATTACAATATGATCTCACAAATTAAGAACAAAAAAAAATATTTGTTCTCTAGAATATATGAGAACTCAATATAAGCTCACACTCAATGTTACAAACTCACAACCCCAATATACTATGTATGAAAATACTTAAGCTCAAGTGGGTGTGTTTAAACAATAAGTGAAAATGAAATATAAACTCAATTAAAGTCTAGCTTATGGAAATGATTATCAAATGTATAAATAGCTAGAGATTAAGTTTAGAAAACTTCTCCAATGATAACAAGAGTGAAAGAGAAGAGACGAAAGCTCAAACACGAAATGATGATCTCTTCTTCCTCTTGTGAAAACATCTTCACATAAACTTTTGTAAAATACACTTAAACAAACTTTATACACCCTTTAAACTTGTTTAAAAAACTCTCTTAGTTATTGGAAATAGTTATGACAATGGGGTATATATAGGGTAGAAGAACTCAGCCTAAGAAACCAACAAAATCCAATAAAAACATTAAAATATCAAAAATCTGGAACTAGCTGTTATTGTGCAACAACTATATTTTCAGTTAACTTATGACAGATATGAGTCGACTGATGTCTGCATGGGTCGACTCATGGAATTATTAGTCGACTCGGTAGACAAAAAAATACAAACTGCTCAACACTTCATCAGTCGACTTGCCACTGTAGTTAGTTGACTAATGTCTGCATGGGTCGACTCACTGATTTTCAGCCGACTCAGTAGATGAAAACAATAATTGTTTAACACTTCTTGAGTCGACTTGCTACAGTTATGAGTCTACTCATAGCATGCACACAGCCTGATATGAACAATAAAAACCAACTTTAAACCCTCTTTAAAAATATCAAATAAATTCTAAAAAATATAAAACTTTAGAAAATGTTTATAAGCATGATAATGAACATGTTACAAAAATAATTTTTTTAATTTGCACTTCCTAATTATGAAAACTTATCATTTTGTAAAATCATATAAATATAAACTTGTAAAAACTTGATTTTGACAAAATGAGTTCAAACATGTTTTGAAACGATTTCCAATGAATTTATAGACTTGATAAGATATAAAACATTGTCATTAAGTCTATAATCAAGAAATACAATATATTTCCAATTATGACAAGTTATGAAACATATGAGTATGTATATGAATATGTTTATTTGTTTCATATCTATATAGTTAAACCAAGAACAACTTATCCACATATATAGATGTTTATAAATGTATCTATAGTTTACAAAAACTTGTGGTTGTGGATAAATCAAAATATGGATAAACCAAGAAATCGTGTGTGTATGGTTTGAGCTCTAAGCATTAACACACAAAGTATAAACCTATACTACAAACACTATAAACAATATACCCAAGCTAAAAGTCTTCAATATAGCTCGTCTTGGTTGCGGATTGATCTTGAATTTGAAATGTGCAATGGCTTCATTCCGATTGTTCCTTTCATCCTCCAATGGATATGATCATGTAGGCTCAATCCAACCAACCTCCGACGTTGATGTTTGTTTGGAATATCTAATGAGCAAACACAAACACTAGACAAACAATGTTAGTGATTGTTTGTAAATCATCATCAAAATAAAGGTACTAATAGAGCCAAGATAGAAAGTACAGGATATGAAACTGTTCCATATACCCTACACCATTGTAAAATATCAAAATCAATATTATTTTGAGGTTTAACTAAATGTGTAGCTAAATATTGTTCAATTTTAAAAATTTCTCTTGTTGATTATTTTGATCCACGACTGCTACCCATACCTGTTAGCCCCTCTATCATCGATTGCTTGTCAAAAAGCTTACCTTTGCCCCATCTAGAGCTTGTAGAACTTGTAGGTTAATGTGTACTCGGTAAATAATCTTTAAAAATAATATTTAATAGTGTTATGATGAGTAAAAGTAGTAATAGTCTGACTGTTATCGGTTTTTATTCTCATGTTCTCATATAAAGAATTCAATAAACTTTGGAGGACAATATCCTTCAAGCATGTATGAATATGAATCCTCAAACGAAAAACAATATGAATAGGACTAAAATACTTATTAAATTTGCTTTCCATTTTAAAAATCTTGTTTGAAAAATAATTATCCATGCGATAAATATTAAAATTTTTTGAATATTTAAATCTTGTAAAGCAACTTGAGTAATAGTTAGACAATAACAATCAGATAATAACATAATAGCTTCATAAAAACTTGTGGCATCTCTTTTACACAATTTATAATTGTCCATTCATCATTAGTGATTCCATACATATTACCAAAACTAGGACTAAAAGTATAGAAATCAATAAAATTATTTTATAACTTTTTTATACTCTATTGCTACATTTAACATTGCACAGGTCGAATTTCACCTGTGATCAACATAATAGCTTCATAAAAACTTTTTTATACTCTATTGCTTCATTCCGATAAATATTTTAAGATTTTTTTTTTCATTTTTCTAAACTTCTAGGGTGTTTTTTTACAAATTTCAAATTATAAGAACTTTAGTTTACTGTTTGTATCTTTGAAATTTTTAGGATTTTTTTATAATTTTTTAATTTTTATGCTGTTTATTGCAATTTTTGAAACTTCTAGGTTTTTCTTACAAAATCTAAAGTTTCAAGGGAGTTGTTTGTAATCCTAGATTGTCATGATACTGTTTATAGGTTTGAATTTTCTAAAATGTTCTTTTATAAATTTTAATTTATGAGGGTATTTTGTAATTTTAAAACTTAAAAGTTGTATTTTGAAAATTCTAAAATTTTTTAGGAATCCACTTGTTATTCCTATATTTTGTGTACTGTTTGTAGGATTAAAATTCCTAAGGTGTTTTTTGTAAAATTTAAAATTGAGGGTGTTTTTTTACAATTTTAAAACTTTCTAGGTGTTTTCCATAAATTCTAACATTTTAGGGAGCTATTTGGAGTTCCTAGAATTTCAATATACGTGGTTTGGAATTTTTAGGGTTTTTTGGTAATTTTTTCTAAAATTTTAGGGCTATTTTTACAATTTCTAAAACATTTATGGTGTTTTCTACAAATTTAAGTTTTGTTTGGGGCTATTTGTATGTTTTAAAATTTTTACTATTTTTTAAGTCTTGAATTTTTCAGAATTTTTTGTGATTTTTACTAGGTTTTATTGAGAGTATTTTTTTAAATTTTATGGTTATATGGGGGTTGTTTATAATTTTTTTTTACTTTATCAGGGATCTTCTCAATTTACATTTTTCAGGGGGTTTGTTATAAGTTTAGAATTTTAGGAGGTTTTTATAATTCCACCTGCTTAAATGAACCAAATCTAAACTTTTTACTCCTTTTTCTCCTACCTCCTAACTTGGTTAAAAAATTATCCTCGGATGAGGTTAAACTTTATCCTTGGTGAACTTTTAGAATGATAACAAACATGAGTAAAGAAGGGCAGTGTTTAACAGGGTAAATTTTATCATTCTTTATCCAGGTACCAAAAAGTCCTTAGGATAAATGTCACAAAACCGCTAGTTTTTGGTGGTGTCCCACAAAACCTGCTAAACTTTGTTTATTCTATTTAAACCCCGGAAATTTGGGGTGTCTCACATAAACCCCTTAAACTTTGAGCCTTTTCCAACAATCCTCCTATTTATAAATGACTAGTAATTAGAATGTCCTTGAGATGATTAACCCATCCCCCACCCCAAGTTGTTGCCATCTACAAGCAACAACAAAACCTTCCTCTCCCAATGGAAGGTTTTTGTCTCAAGAAAGTTTTGAGTTATTTGTTATTTACAGATAGGTAGACCGGGAAAAGTTGAAAGTTTAGAGGGGATCTGTGAGACACCCGAAACTCTGAAGGTAGAGGGTGGGTTGTGTTATTGATGGAATATGAAGAAGTTCGTAGGGGTTTCATCATTCATGGAAACATCCAAAAATTAAAGGGGGATTTTGTGAAATTTACCCTTTTGTTTCCGTCATAGCTCGTCAGTCGTCATCACAACAGTATTTGATCAACTTCCCCCCGACCAAAATTGATCTTTGTCAAAGTCTCGAGATGCGACATCAGTAAAAAAACAGATATTTAGAAGACACAGATATTAAAATTAAGATAGTTGATTGAAGGAAAATCTTCTTTTAGGCGGTTCACGTATTAATTAGAAAATAAAGATGATTTGTGTAATTCAACCATATTTTAAAGATGATTTTTACGAAAAAGTCCCTTTTTTCGTAGTCTATCTGCACTTTTGTATATCAAAAATATAGAAATAAAGTGTCCACCAGGATATATTTGCATAACTCAACCAATGACGGCGCCAGAAAAGGAACTAGACAACACGACGAACCCACAAAGCAATTGTAACTTAAATGACTAAAATACCCCTATTAGGTTAAATTTGATATATCTGCACTTTTCTGTATTTCTGTGAAGATTGCATAGGAGGTACCATGGACTTTCCTTTCCCATTGTAACTAATGAAAAATAAGCGACTGCTAAAAATTTAAAGGGAAAAATGTTATAAGGCCCCCAAAAAAGATCCGGTTGTGTATAGCCCCCCTGTATTTTTTTTTTTGTGTGATCAAACCCCCAATACCCAACTCAATAACGGTTCAGCCTCATTTACATTTCCCAAGCAACTCTGAGAGCACAGTACATCTCTTAAGACGAAACTGCCCTTGTAACTGTTCGTCCCCCCCAATCCGCCCTCCCTCTTTCTCTCGCTCGCGCTCTTTTCTCTGCAGACCCACAAATTTCCCCAAAAACTCGAATCTCCTTCAGCGGTCGAACCCAATTTGAAAACCCTAGTTTGACTCTAGCGGCCAGGAAACCCACAAGAAAAATGCCGAAGAAAATTATAAGAAAAATGGCTAAGAACCCTAAACGACGCACAGGTGAAGTAGACCAGATTCAAACGGAAGCGGACATTCGTCACCGGCGTCGGTCAGCACGACTTGCGCAGGAGGAACTACCAAATTTATCCCCCTCCACCTCCGCCTTGATATCTCACGCCAGCGATTCTGTTCCGCCATCCTCTGATGATGAGGAGAGTAATGAGGCGATGGAAACCCTATTGAGCATGAAAAGTCAGGAAAATCGAGAGTGCAAGAGGAGACGCTCGCCGGAGGATGTGTCCATGTCAAAGAAGAAGTAAGTTCCTAATCAATTGAGGGTTTTTTAATTTAATTATTTTAAATGAGTGATGTTGATTTTAATTGTGGTTTATGGGTTCCTTTTTGAAGGAAATGGTGGTGAGAGACTGGTTATTGTAGTGTATAAGCAGTTTCTTAATTTTGGAGGAAGATCTGAACAATATGAAGTGTTGTGGGGTTGGAAGTTCCTTTTTGAAGGAAATGGCAATTGTTGATAGGTAGTAGCAATGCATGTCAATAATATGTGTTTGTTGTTAACGTTTACTCTTAAGAGTCAACTATTAGCTAATCATGTTAATAAATCGTGATTTTGACTATGTTAATGAGTTTTCTGTTGATTGTTACGTAATTTAAAGTTGAGTTGAACGGCTTGTTAAGAGTAAATTGTTGTTCATTCAGGATAGTTGATGCATTAGGTGATATTAGGCCCAGTGCCTGTCTTGGAACGTATTGTTCCTTCATGCAAAAACTGCAACCAAAACTGAAGAAGTGGCATTGGGATGCCTACAAGGGCTGTAACTTTGAGCACTATGTGTTCTTTGGTCCCCCAGCACGCGATCGACGGGCACAGAGTATGTGCTCCAGCCATTATACTGACGAAACTGATGAGTTCTCTTTTCCCGACCCCTGAGTTCTCTTTTCCCAACCCCAAGAGCGGTTCTATATTTTCAGTGAAATTTGATGAAGAGTGGGTGCATACTCACACAGGCTTTCCCATTGATGGGGAGCTGATCTACGGGAATAGAGACCCTCACAACAGACTTTGGAGGCAATACTTTGAAGATAAGAAAGAAATGCTAAAGGCCAAGCCAAAGGCAAAGGCAAAGGCCAAGGCTACACCAGAAGCTGGTAGCATGAGGAGATATGTCGAGGAGTTACTGGAAACACTTGTAGAGTCCTCTGATAATAAGGACATTGAGGATTTTGTGCTGCTTCAGATATTGTACCAATGTGCAACGATTTGGTGCCCCAACAGCTCTCAAGGCATCCCAAGACCATTGTTTCAATATGTAGATAGTATCGAGAGAGTGAAGACCATTGCATGGGGTAAATTTATTTTTGATGAGACAAAGAGAGGCATTCAAATTGCTGTTCAAGGGATGAGGAAGCCAGGGGTTACATACGTACCTGGATGCATGCCGCTCATCCCTGTATGTTGCATGATCATCTGGCTTGACATTTGATCTAGTTAATAGGAGTCATGGTAACATGCATTAGAAAACATGTACAACATTGGACGTTAATAGGTTAACATGTTAAAATCAACATGTTAACATGAAGTTTGACATATAAAAGTAAAAGTTAACATTAATAGGTGAAAGTTAACATGTTAACATAAACTTTAACATATAAAAATTAAAGTTAACATTAATAAGTGAAAGGTAACATGTACCCAGTAATGTTAACATGGGTTAGTGAAGTGAAGGCTAGCTATTTAGTATGTTGTAGTTCAAGAAAGAGTTATGCAAGTTAACTATTTTGACAATTGATCCTTCGATTCTGACAGCTTTGGTACTTTGAGATGACTGGCATTAAAAAATTAGCCCTAAACTTAAGGTGGAAGCCTCTGATGACCAACTGGGTAAGGGTCGGAGGGACGGCTAGATCTCTGAGGATGGAGACAATCGTCTCTAAGGCCAAGAAAGCAAGCATAAAACTTGAGGAGAAACCAATTTCACTTAGCATTGGATGGGGTGAAAAATACCCTCAAAGGGAGCCCAGCAGGAAGAAGATTGAATTCACTCGCTTTGGGAAAAATAGAAGCCCAACGTCCGGGAAGCAAGAGAAGAAAAGGAGTAATGGGCTGACCAAAGAGCAAACTAGGCCGAGAAAGATGAACGAGGAAGAAAAGCAGAAGGCTGGGAAGCAAGAGAAGGTGATGGGCAGACCAAAGAGCTCATCTGTGGGTTACGTAAGCAGCAATGACTCTTTACACATCACAGCATATTTACATTGAGTTAAATATTTTATCGTTATCATTAATTCATTTTCAATTTGCATTGTTTCATGTTAACTTTCTTTTATAGGTTTTCATAACTATTCTGTTTAATCTTGTGGATTTACATGGGTAAAGGGTATATGGTTTACTTTTCAGATTTTGTCCCAGCATATCGCTGATGCTTTTTCAAGAGAAGATGAAATAGATAAGTTGACACCTGCAGAGCAAATTCATTTTTGGAGGAATACGGCCAATATAAATTGGAAATTGCTCCACGCTGTCAAGCGTAGCAAGCGCCTTCAATGGGATGCTTGCTCCCAGGAGATACATAGGTTGAACAAGAAATTAGAGCGCTATGAAGGGATCGAAGACTTGATTGATCCCGAAGATCTGAAGAAAAATGTGAGGGAACTTATGTCACAAAGTGATAGGCATAAAGGGTATGCACTGAGGAAAAGAAGAAAGAGTGTTGATTCTAATGATATGAGTGATATGGGTGATGATGGAATTTGTTTTGATTATGACGATGTAACGAACATTGGCAAGGAAGCTTCTCATATTGCGGAGGCTGTTGCGCAAACAGAGGAGGCAGAAGAGAAAGGTGAATAAGAGATGGAGAAGAAAGAAGAGAGGGAAGATGAGAAGAAAGAGGAAGAGCAAGAGATGAAGATGAAAGAGGAAGAGAAGGAGGCAGCGAAGGAGGAATGGCAAGAGATGGAGGTTGAGAATGTGGGGAAAGCTGTGGCTAGTGAGGAGGATAAGGATCAGGTGCAAGTTTATCGGAAGAGATCGAAGAAACTTGTGTCAAGGGGTATTAGGGGACCAAGTACCAGAAAGAGGACTCGCTCACATCTGGTCCGAACCCCTTTCACTGAAGGAAAGAAGAAGGACGGTCGTCCAGATATAATTAACATATCACCACACAAGGAGGAAGAGAGGGATAAAATCAGGTTCTATTGTAAGCCTGAGGAATGCACTTGGGATTTTCTTGGGAAGAGGAAAATCAAGAAGAAGGAGGAGGCTCTATTAAAGTTGTTAAACGAGGGTATTCCCAACGTTTATGATTTTAGCATACGTGTGATTGATAGTGAAGGAACCTTCGTTCACAACTTTAGAGTGCCTCAGTATATAGCAGCAAAGCTCACACTAGACGAGAACAGATGGCTCTCTCAGTTCTGCAATGAAACAGTCCATCAGTAAGTTTAGACATTTTGATTAACCGTGGCTACAACATGTTAACTTTCATTGTTACATGTTAATGATTATAGTTTTATGTTAACTTTCATTATTACATATTAATGATTATAGGTTTATGTTAACTTTCATAGTTACATGTTAATGATTATAGGTTTATGTTAACTTTCATAGTTACATGTTAATGATTATAGGTTTATGTTAACTTATACCTATTTGTGCCAACGTTTGCCAAATCATGTTTATATTTGCAAATCCAGTTAACATATAGCCTGGTTTATGTTAAAATTTGGATCTTATTGTTATGTTTCAGGTCACGTATTATTGTTAAGACATTGAACAGCAGCATTGTTTCGACGGAGCTTCTTTATCTTCTACGTGGCGGGCGTATCGATGACCATGCAAGTTTAATATGCTACTCTCAATATGTTAATCTTTTACGCAATACTTGGATTTACTCCATGTTGAGATGTTATGCAATCTAATTTGCATCTTCTGTTAACAGGTCATGGAAGCTCTTGTAGATAGGCTCAGCACATGGCTAGAGAGGCCAGAAATTGGTTCTGTTGGCATGAAATATGGGGTCGTGTCAGCATTTTTCTGCGTAAGCATTAGCTTCAAACTCCCAATGTTTTTTAACTCATGTTTACAAATGGCTTATCATTATTTGCTTGGCAATACAGCATAGCATTTACGCAGTGAGCCCAGATTACGCACATTTATACACCTCGTTCATACAAAAGCATGTCGCCGCAAATAAATCAGTACTCCTTATCCCGCTTGTGCGGCATGACCACTGGCATGTTGTTGAAGTAAGGTTGGACGAGGATGTTATCAAGCATTACAGCTCTGCAGGCCACAGTGCATACCTGGAGCCAGTAAATAAAGTAATTGATTTCATGGATCACATGAAGGCTGGTTTTGATCCCAATAATGTTTGGAAGAAATTCCGATATGAAGCCGTCCCTTGCGAGCAACAGCGTGGAACGTTAGTGTTTCACACACTTAAACATTTTTATTTTATTCAGCATCAAATATCTAACTATCTTTCCAACGTATATGATGTAGGTTTGATTGTGGGCTTTTCGTTCCTTTATATATAACGGCTATAATACAAGGGACTGATACCAGTCAGGTAACTAATCCCGCTGACGAGTCCGACGTCATCCATGCCAAGCTTGCAGCTGAACTCCTAATTGAAGGATGGGAACAGAAAAAAAAATTTACGTGGATGGGCTAGAAAAGGATGGGTGAATGAGGTCAGGAAAAGTTATGTATTGTGCAGTTTGTTGTGGGAGAAAACTAACAGTCATATTAATTTAGATGTATAACTAGAGAAATACTATGTAACTGGTTGCTAGTTAAGATGTTATGTGATATCAAAACTTTTTATTTAACTGGTGGGTAGGTTGGACGAGGAGATGTAAGAAACTGGTTGTTTAACTGGTTGACAGCATAATATTTGTTGCTAAAATGTTTGAAATGCAATACATAACAGGGCTATAGTATATGTCACTGATGTTCCGACACAAAACTTGAGGTGGCTGCCATATAAGTATGAAAGATAAAATATAGCGCTGAAAGTTAACCACTTTCAATAAAAGTTAACCCGTAGCTCTGAAACTTAACCACTATCTCCAATAGTTAACATATAGCTCTAAACCTTGACCAAATTCAGTTAGAGTTAACATATAGCTCTGAAACTTAACCAATATACGTAATAGTTAACATGTAACTCTAAAACTTAACCACTATCAGTTAGAGTTAACATATAGCTCTGAAACTTAACCATTTATAGTAAACGTTAACGTATACACGTGATACTTGACCAAATTCAGTTAGAGATGACAAAGATGATGGATATTAGAACAATACAAAAACAACACAGGAAGAATGAACAAAGTTTACATTTTTCAACTTCGCGGTTTGCTTGCTTCAGTGCTTTCTTCAACTGCTTTGCCTTGATCGCCATATCATCTTCAACGGGGACTTCTAGGCAATCTGGAATATTCCTACTTACCATTGCATCTTCACTGTGAGCCCAAGCGAAAAACTCGCATTGCCTCTTTGGGAAATTTGCACATCCCCAGAAGTATCTACCATTGTTCCTCCCATTTTTGCACTGCCTCATGGGTGTTGGAATGTTACAAAAACAACATACCTCTTCCCATGACTGAACACCCTCTGACGTTTTCATCTCGCAATCTCAAGAGGGAATGAAGGGAAAGTTAGAACTTCTATTAAGCTTATAACTTTCCTATGTGCACATTTTATATTGCATAAGGAATAACTTACTAGCCATTGGAATATGGTTGTTTGAAATGACTGGTTGCTAGCCGTTAGAACAGTGACTCATATGTTGGAGAAGTCACCTATTTAAACTCAAAATCTTGACATGACAGGTGAAGATCTGAAAATGTCTCTCATGCTTGCAGTTTCTATTAACAGCATGAACAAAATGAATCTAACAGGCATTATCACAGATTACAAAAGTACAACGCTATATACTTAACAACTTTAAAACCATCTATATGTCTCATACAAAAGTATTGTTGTTAGAAGCTGAAACAAGACGCATAAACAACAATACTTTTGTATGAGACATATAGATGGTTTTAAAGTTGTACTTAACAACTTTAAAACCATCTATATGTCTCATACAAAAGTATTGTTGTTAGAAGCTGAAACACACTAGTCACGGATGGGCTCATTGCAGGTTGCTCTATTGTGACCTTCAACTTTGCACCGAGAACATTTGACGGGCCGTTTGTATATGGTTCTGTTGTTTATGCGTCTTGTTCTATTTCTTCCCCTCCTCTTAGTGGTAATTGGTGGCAAAATCTGGATTTCATCCTTGGGCACACTCCGTTTCTCATAGTCTGGTATGAGATATAATATTTCGTCGTAGCTCTTCTTAAACGCTTCTACGGACATGAACCAATCACAACATTGATATACATCTCTTTTCATATAAATAATGACTGCACAAGCATGGAGACAAGGAATACGGGTTACGTCCCAAGCTCGGCAAGTGCATGTCCTATTCTCTAAATCAACGTGAGTGGTTCTATGGAATTGAACTTCGAAAATATCCTCTCTAGATTGCCTAATCTCTAAAGTGCGCCCTTTTTCCATATTTTCTCTAACAATCTGCTCAGCTTTAGGACAAAGATAGCTTGTCCACTTACACGCCATTATCCGTCTGTTGTTCATGCGAGTCATAAGTTGTTTTCGGATATGCTCCACCATTTGTAGGATACGTAACAAACGGGCTTCACGTATCCAGCTGTTAAAGGATTCTGCGACATTAGAGGTTATATGGCCACATCTGCAAAGGACAACATATAGGAAGTATGATGGGCATATAATATGTTATCTTCTTAACAAGTGATCATAAAACTTAACCTATACTGCTAAAGTCTAACATAATAACATCATAGTTAACATATATTGGTGAAAGTTAACATATATCAGCGAAGGTTAACCTATAAAAAGGATACTTCACATATATGCATAACAGTTAACATCAACCGCAAAACGTCTTAATGATTGAATGCATACCTAATGCCAGGGAAGAAGGCATTTGCCCAATGCTCTGGCGAGTAATTAATTGCAATCTCATATACGACTAGAGCCATCTCATAGATTTCCTTCATGTAGTCGTTCCATTCCGCTATAGTGTATTTATAGCAAGCAGTTTGGAGCAAATTCCCCAAAACCTGTGTGTCCTTTGCCTTCATTCCCAAATCCTTGAGCTTTGATCTAAAATTTTCAACTAGATGCAGAACGCGCGTGAGTGAATTGCTTCAAGGAAATATTCTCTCACGGCTTCTCGAATCCCCTTGTCGGCATCAGAAATAATTACCAATTGGTGGGGGGGATTGTACGGGTCCAACCTTTCATACAGTATGGACCACAGGCCTTGTAGGAACCATCTCTAATTATCAATATTTTATTGATCACATATACAATACGTAAGTGGAAATATCTCTTGGTCTCCGTCGTAGGCTATGGGGCTCAGAAGCATGCCTTTATATCTGTCTTTCAAAAAGGTCCCATCCAAAAATAAAAGGGGTCTACACCCATTTAAGAAACCCTGGATGCAAGCAGCATAACATATAAACAGTCTTCTGAACCTTCCTTCATTCTGGTCAATGCAAATGTAGCTTCCTGGATTCGTTTGCTTCACCATTTGCTCATACCTGTACAACAATGCCGCTTCTGGACATGTAAATAAATATAATACATTAGAACATAAGGGTAACATATTAACATTAAAGCGGCTACGATAAACATTTGCACACAAGTTATAAATTGATTGTAATATTTACCATCTTAATTGATCATAAGCCTCATAGCTATCACCATACATATCCTGTTGCGCTCTTTCTTTGCCCCACCATATCTTACTGTATTCAAGTCTCAATCCAAATCGAGTGAGGAAGTCCTTTTGCACATCAATTGGGCGGATTTCAGGTCGTGCCTTTAATACCGGTCGCAATTGGGCTGCTATGAACTTGCGAGATGCCCGTGATTGCCCTGACAAGTTAGAATGTTGTCCACAACTGTGTTCATCCACAAACCTTTTGATTTCCATTCTTTTATCATTTTTAACAGGAGCTGCAAAGAGCATCCAAGGGCATCCATACGTCTCCTTATATCGACAACAAACGCGGATACATTTGGGTTCATTCTTTACAAATTTATATTTAAATTTTTTGGCCATGGAATAGTATTGCAAAGCTAGTCTCAATTCAGTTACGGTTTCAAATTGTTGCCCCTTTTCAGTTAATGTTGTGTGCCACCATTGAGGAATGCTCGAAGTGTTGTTGAGAATATCATCAGCCCTCATTACAGTCTTACCAGACGGAAAATCAGTTTGGATTCTCTCTGAATTGGATGCATTTCCTGAAGGAGGACAACTATAATCTGCATTCAAAGAGGCATCCCTGTTGCACAATTTAATCAAACAGTGAGATATCCTGCACACTATGTTAAATAATCTTCTTATAACTTAAGTTAACAGCACTATGATGAAAGTTAACAATATGCATGGTTAACACAGCACACCAAAAGTTAACTAACTGGGTGTAAAATTAACCATTTTGAGTAAAACTTAACATAGAGCAGTGGAATTTAACAGACAATGGACATAGTTAACACATAAATACGAAAGTTAACATGTTCAAGAAAAGTATAACATGTTCCAATGAGAGTTAACATGTTCATATAATAGTTAACATATATCTTAGATAACTAACCTGTAAGTTGAAGGGTTAAAATGTACCCATCAGCGATGACAACTATTTTTCCCCAAAGTAGCATCGAAAACTAAAATCACAATTTCAACATCCCACATATCCCAGTTTCAAACAGAGTTCATTCTATTACTTACAAATCAGTAATAACTTTCTGTTTTTTCCTCAGGAGTAGGACACTACTTGGCATCAACATCTTGCATTTTAATCAGAACAATTCTAGTTATTTACTTGCGTTCCAACGTGCACTTCAAATCATGCAGAATATAGCATTATCGCCTGACGGCACCATGCTCATCAACTCTTTGGAACCCGTTGGGGGTTGTTCAAATTTATGACGACAGTTATATGGTTACATTCAGGGGATTTAAAGCCCAGAGGGGTGATTGAAAGTTGACCAAAAGATAACAGTGTTTACATCACACTAAGCACAATGTTATAAAGAGTTTATTAATTACTTACATTTCGCTAATAACTTTCTGATTCTTCCCTGGCGTGGAACACTCTACGTTAACAGCAGCCTGCATATGAATCTCCGTACAACCAATCTTTCGATTGTGCTCCAACATGCACTTCAGGTCATCTTCGTTCTCAACTGAAAAACTCAGGTTGGGGTGCCTCTCAGATTTATATATCAAGGAAAAAGATTCTTCAGGTACTTTCAATCTTTCAGCCACACCATATTTCAGTTCATAAAAGCTTGCTGTCGACCTTAGCTTCATAAATATGGCATTCTCGCCTAAAGACACCATGCAAATCAAGTCATCAGCAGCCATTGGGTGGTTGAGAGTTAGGAGGACAGTTATGAGGAGGTGAGGAGTAATTGAGGGGATTTCAGGCGCATAAACATGGTTGACAGTTGAAGAACAAACCCTAATTTCATTAATGAGAGAGTGAGAGCTAGAACTGACCGATTTATATTAAAGGCTGATGAAGCAGCACAGTAATGGAGGGAGCACGCGCTTTTTCCCCCCGCTTTCCTCCGTCGCTTCGCCTTAAATGTGATGGGAGCGGTCGCCGCCAAAGGAGGAACCCATTCAGCCGGTTTTCTCTTGTGAGAGAGATGAGGGTAACTTAGGTATGTTGGTCAAAATACACCCAATACATGTATATGAATGGGCTTTTAGGGCTGGGCCACAATTTTCACTGTTTTATAGGGCTAAATGCTAAGGGAATTAATTGCTGGGTCTGGGCCACAACCGGATCTTTTTTTTGGGGCCTTATAACATTTTTCCCAAACCCTCTCCAATTAAATGATGAGTAAAAAGTGTTCAATTTAACCTAATCATTATCCTCTATTCAAATTTCAAGGACTAAGATATTCAAATTTCAAGGTCTAAGATTAAGCACATAGGACTCTAAACATTACATTGAAAACCACTATCGTGAAGATTAGTGTTCTAATAGTAGAAATCCTAAGTGGCTTTAGTAGCTGTCGGAATTGGAATAGTAGGCTAAGGGGCTGTTTGTTTCCCAAAAAAGAATGGGAAATCAAAGAATAGGAAACCTATTTTCTAAAATAATTGTTTTGAGGTTGTTTGGTTGGTTTAAAAAAGAAGGAAATTATAAAATAGGAGATGAGATGAGTTGTCACCTTATTATGGATGATGTGAGTGATTTTTTTAAAAAAATTGTTTTGAGGTTGTTTGGTTGGTTAAAAAAAAAATAAGGAAATGAATTGGAAGTATATTATTGGATGATGTTTTGAGGTTGTTTGTGTTTGGTTCGAAAAAAAATAAGGAAATGAATTGGAAGTATATTATTGGATGATGTTTTGAGGTTGTTTGTGTTTGGTTCGTTTTTAAAAATAAGAAAATAGATGAGATGAGATGAGTTGGAGGTATATTATTGGATAATGTGACACATACTTAAGGAAATCAATTTCTTGTTTTTTTTCTGAGGAAATGGATGGAAATGAAGGTTTAATGAGATGAGATGTCACAATATTATTGGATGATGTGTGTGATTTTTAAAAATGTGATAAGATGAGATATGATGAGTTAGATGATGTGACATATTTCTTATGTTTGGTTTATTTTTAAAGGTAAGAAAGGAAATGAAATGAGATGAGTTGAATGATAAAAATAATATTTTATTAGATGTTATGAGTGAGTTTTAGGAATAGAAATGAATAAAAATATTATTTTATTGATTTCCTTGTACCAATTTCCTTTTCTTTGATTTTAGGAAACCAACCAAACGGGCCCTAAGATTAAATAAATTGAAACACCTCAATTACCACCTAATTCAAAAGAATCCGAAGAACAAAGGACACGGCACACTCCTTAGTGCCCTTTTGTTTGCAAAAAGTGGAAGGGGAAAGCAAGAAAAAGCCTACAAAAGTTCTGAAAAAATCAGAAATTTTACAAGCTTTCTTGTAAAATCGTCCCAAATTAATCCTGACCCAATTTTGACGTAATCTATTATTATAAAAAAAGAGTTAAAGACACCACTTTTAGCTCAGAAAAGTCTAGGCCAAAATTGACTCTGCTTTCAGCGATAAGAAAGGTCCCAATTTTCAGGGTATGCCAAACACACCCTTAGGCAAAGGCATCTAAGGAGCTGAAAACAGACCAACTAGGTGCAAACTAGTAGGCTCTGATCCAAAATTTGGAATAACATCTCCTTGCAATCGCAATTCTCACCTAATTCAAGCACAAATGGAAAGCGGAGCTCCCAACAACGCCAAATCTTTCAAAACCACAACTCAAGCCACCAACAACCCATAACAAAACTAAAACAACAATGCAAATGAACAAAGGAATATGCACTCAGTCTTCCTCCTCGCCCTCATTCTCTGCAATGTTAAAGTACCGCAGCTCATAAACATTGCGATCTTTGTTTGATGCAATCACACGCAACCAATCTCTCACATTATGCTTCTTCAAGTATTTCTTGGTCAGATACTTCAAATACCTGAGAAGAACAGAATCACGACAGAGACAATGTCAGATCATAGTCACCTCTATATCGTAACGAGGGCAAGTTAGAAACTTGATAAAACGATCAGTTGTTGGTACTGTTTCTATGTACTGTTATAAGTGCAATAGCATTCTACAAGATAAAAATAACAGGCATATACATCAAATTCTCAGTGAAATGCCAGAAGCAGCAGTTAAACAAAATAGACGAAGTAACAAATAGTACCAAAAGTGATTTTGTATATATTTAAATCAATTCAGAAGGTTCGTTACGAAATAGCAACTGCACGCTGCAGATAGTATTGAATATTGAGATAACTTTTTTTTACTCTGATCATCAGACAAAATGAATTTTACAAACAAATGGCAGAATCTTTAATGTCAGTCATAAATAACAGGGCAAAGGGGATCATGTTTGTAGATTCTTAACATACTAGAAGACATATTTTAAGGCAGAATTTGGTTCATGGATCAAGTGGGATTGGAATTAAGTGGAATTGGGATATCAAAACTCAAATCCATTTTGGTTAAGCTTATTTTGGTTCATTATAGGGTTGGAATTAAAATTATATCAAATGTTCCCTCCCACATCATTCTACCTCTCGCTAATCCTTGTAATATGTTGACAATATATTTAATATATTAATAATATATTATAAAATATATTATATAATAATATAGATACATTCCCTTAAAAACCTGAAAATAACAAACAAACCCGTAAGATCCAAAAACTACAAACAATCCAGTAAAATATGAGATTACAAATCCCTTAGCCTGCTAAAAAGTCCAAAAAATACAACCTCCTCCAGAATCCAAAAATTACAAACACCCCCCTTAAACTTCTGACAATTACAAACAACACCCCTTAAAAATTCAAAAATTACAGACAACATCGGTATTAACATGTTATATAATATAACAAATGGTACTATGATAACATAAAAATAGTGTGGTAATGGAATGGGGTGGGGGTATAGCGGTCAAGGGACCAAGGAATTTCCTGCTACCTATTTTGGAATTAGAGGAAAGTCTCGGGAGATTGAAATCCTACTATGCAACCACACACTACCTTATATCTATCGACTATTAGGTGGTGTTCAATTCCTGTAGGACTAGGAGTGGAAATTTAATGTCCAAAAATTTTAATCAAATTCCATGTATGGTTTACTCATGATTAGGACGTGGATGGAATTACGGCTTCTTCTAATCCTCAAAATAGATAACAGGAAGTTTCATGAACTCCTAGTGTTAAAACATGAGAATCCCATGAATATTTTATCCTCATCCTATGCCTTCCCGCACTACAAAGATATTACAATAATATTGTTTTATATTACTATATAACATGTTAGAGAAAAGCTATTTGCAATTTTTGGATTTTTGAAAATGTTGCTTGCAAAAAGGGGTTGTTTGTAATTTCCGGATTTGAAGAGGACTATTGGTAATATTTGGAATTTCAAGGGAGTTGCTCATAATTATTATGTAACATGTTAAAAACAGGCTGAGTTTGTAACTTTTGATTTTAATGGGATTAATTTTCATATTTGGGGGGTGTTTATCATTTTTAAAGTTTATAAGGGTTGTTTATAATTTTTAATTTTAAGAATTCAAAACTTTTAGAATTTTTAGGGACACTAGTTGTTGGTTTTTTATTTTTAAGGGAATTGTTTGTAATTTTCGTATTCAAAGAAGTTGTTTGTATTTTTTACATTTGAAGGGGTTGTTTATAATTTGTTGATATCAAGATTAAGAGAATTGTTTGTACTTTTCAAATTATTATGTGAGTTTACAATTTTCAGATTTTATGGGTGTTGTTTGAAATTTGCAGATTTTGTGATATCATTGGTTAAAAAGAAAATTGAAAGGGCTTGAGTTGTGATATCACTGGTTAAAAAGAATAGGAGATGGCTGACTAATATTGATGCTAATCAGTAGAAGTTAGGACGTAGAGAAGACAGTGCCCTTTCAATCTTTTGAAGAGCATCAAGAAAAATATGTAAAATAAAACATTAGGGGCTAAAAAAACGCGAAGACCACGCAGATGCTTGCGTTGGTAAAACAAATATATTTCAACATGATAATATTCACTTCCAATAGTATAATAGAACCTGGAAAAAATGCATTGTTCCAATCCCACAAGTTCTTAAGGATTCAGAGGTAAATTTTGATACATCGTGGTCTGGAAATTCTCAACTTTAAAGAAATAGATAATCCATAAATCAACTGAAGGTAAGAAGGTAAGCCTAGATTTTACAAAGACTGATTCTAATCAAAGATCAACTACACTCCATGAAAGGCAGTGCTCCAAACTAGCAACAACTCAAGATCTATTATCATCTGCAGTTGTAAGGTGTGAAAGTAGGCAATTGTCTACATATAACCAATATGATTCTCATCCAAACATCAGATACATTTGATTGAAAATTAGAGCTTTAAACATCAGTCTACATATAACCAATATGATTCTCAATCATGCTAAATTTTAGACGCTAACTTAAACGCCTTGATACTCATACAAAAAAATTATGAGCTAAATTACAAAAGATTAAAGAATTGTCAAACTACAGAAGCAATAATTTAACCAAAATAAAAATACAAGTTTAAAGTTAAAAGTGATCCTAGCCTGGCAGATCATGTCACAAACATTAAGCAACAATGTTGCTAGCTATCCAAATCTGTAAGAGAAGGTACTCCCACCTTTTCATCACATATTGGCATATAATGCATGCGTACTAACTGACCTGTAACTGTATAGTGATAACTAGTTTCCTCTCGATGCGATGCACAGGAATTAGTACTATAATATTATCCCACTCACATTGTGGTAATATTAAGATTTGAAAAGAATACTCATCTAAGTTGCATGAAAACGGACACGGGTACTAGTACGGGTGCGGCCGTGCGGGTACGAGACACGAAAAAACTGTAAAATGTAGGGTACGGTGACACGACTACATATATATATTGAATTAATATTGTACATAAGATAAATTTTTTCCCCTTCATGTGTCATTAGAATTAAAATTCCGATCACATTTTTGAGTTTCTTTTATCATATTGATTATCGTGAATTGTAAACTACTCATTTTTTTTACTAGACATCTAAACGACCCATTAAGTATATAGTTTTAAACTTGGGTATGGACTGAAACGAATCGGACCCGTATTTCATTAGTTTCAAAAGACGGATGTAAGTGTAAGCTCTACGTCCAGGAAGAGTCATTGACAAGTGTTTTAAATTAACACATATATCGTATAATTGAGTACATGTTTAATAAATGCATGCATATATTCAAGAAGTGTCCATGAAGTTTGGGTACGGGAAAGTGTCGGGTACGTGTCTGGTACGGGTACGGCTTCATTATAGAAGTACCCGGGTAACATAGATACTCATCAAGGTCATGTTTTCATAATGAAAATAATACTTAATAATAGGGAAGATGAGTTATACACCTTATTATTTCATGAAAAAAAAGATAATACAATAAAGTATTAATTAAAATGAACTACTAATTTCAGGGAAAATATTTTGATATCATGAAAAAAGATTATAAAATGAAGTATAAATTTCATTGAAAAGAATTTATCATGAAGAATATTATATTGCGAAAAATACAAGAACAACAAAGCTTTTATCCCAAATTTTTGGTGTCGGCTATATGAATCCTACTCTTCCAATTAGTTATGTTGGACGCTATCTTCTCCAATAAGTTAAGCATATTATATCCTTCTTAATATTTTCCCAATTTCTCCTAGGGCCCGTCTTGTAGATAGAAGTACAAGAAGTAGGAAGTAGCTCAAAGACTTCTAAAATTATGAAGTAGGAAGAAATGAAATAATACTTTTTTTCTTTATTTCATACATTTTTTGGTAGTGGAAATAGTACTTCTTCTTCATTTTCTTTTTTTCTTTGGATAACAATGGCAAATTTTGTTTGGATAACAATTGCAACTGTTAGGAAAAGTTATTCCCATGACTATTTATGTTTTGATTATTACCAGTATAGAAAATGTAATTAGTATACACACCACGGTGAGATTACCTTCCTCTATCACAATCATCTCTCTGCCTCAGTCCAACAAAAATCTCCACGAAGCATAATGTGAATTAAAGCTGATTGTTTCATAGGTACACCCAATTATAGAAGACTGGTACCACAAGAAATTCTCTAGGATCCTTGGGGATGTAGAGGATGTGTTATGCATCTTTAAGCACTCAGGTGCAAAGGCACATCACGATAGCAAATAGAAAATGATGTCCAAGAGAGTTGTGGAAAGTGAAGCATATATATTAAACTACTAATCTAACTTTCATGAAATGAATGATCATATGTTATGTTACAGAAATATTGAAGTTTGAACTGAAACAGCGTTGATGATATCACTTCGAGATTTGATAACTTATGAAGAGAATCAATCATTAGGATTTTGATTATTTTTGAAAATCTCTAATTTCATATTGACCCACACTTCATCTACCTCCGCTCTATTTCTAAGCCCTCAAAAATCTAGAAAATAGAGATGTCACGTAGATGCCACATCATCATTTAAGGAAGTAGCAGAAGTAGTCTTTTTGAAGTAACAAACACAATTTTCTGATTGGAAGTAGCTAAAGAGCCTTCACATCTTCTATGTCAGCTACTTCATAGCTAGTTTCGTGCAAATAACATGTCATTTTTGGCTTACCTCTAGTCCTTTCTCCATTAAGTATCGTGGAAAATAAAATTAATTAATTAAAAGTATTAGTTTCATGGAAGTTGAATAAGCAAAGTTCTAAAAATTTGTTGAGTGGCAACCAAGAGGTTTGTTTTAATCTATGTTACATATATACTTCTATATGAAGCCGTATCCATATCCAACACCTACATGCACCTAAACTTCTTGAACACTTCTTTAAAATATGCATATGTTTATTCGAGCATGTACTCAATTATACACCACGTGTTTTCATTTAAAACATTAGTCATATACTTATTGGATATATATCCTACATTTCACATCTACTTCATTTTCTTGAGAATCATTGACATGGGTCAAGCTTGTTTCAGCGCCCACTAACTTAAGAACTATGATTTTAAAAGGACGCTTAGAGATCAAGTTTAAAAATGAGCTCTTTCCCATTTACAATCTACATATATAGCGACATAAAAATGTTAAATGAATTTTAATTCTGATAACATATGATGAATATTGATCATGTAAGTTACAATAACAATAACCACGCCTTTATCCCAAATATTTGGGGTTGTTTACATGAATCCTATTTTTCCATTCCATTCTGTTATGGGTCATCTCCTCCTTTAAATTAGTCTTAATCATATCCTTCTTAATTGCTTCTACCCAAGTCATTCTAGGTCTACCTCTAGATCTTCTAGCCCCATTAACTCTAATATTATCGTTTTTCCTACTCGGTGCGCTAAGGGGTCTCCGTTGTGCATGACCAAACCACATATGCTATTAGTTTTAACATGTATAATTGCACATCAACATATATTCTTGTCCCCGTATCCTACCCTTTACAAATTTCTCATGTCCGTTACTCGTAGTCTATACTTGTACCCATACAACCTAGGTTTTAGAACATAGTATTATGTGTAACACTAAAAATAAAGAAACCTCTTGAGTTTAAGCATGGGTTCCATGGTAATCCCATCTGCCATCAGCATAAAGGCACAGAAAAAATGAAGTGAGCGAAGTTTAACAGAAACTAAAAGAGTAGTGATCCATGCTAATCTATCACAAAGCAAGTACTTCCATCTAAAATCTAATTAATGCTCTTCACTATGATGATACCCAATGCCAATCTAATCACTTGTTATTCGTAGAACATTTTAACCCTTATCAAAATCCAATTTTAAACATACCCTAATTCTATCTTAAAATAGGATTTTTGCTAGGTTTAACAATAGATTTAACAAAAAATAGAAGTAAAATGTTTGAAAGATAGCATGTTGAGTGTCGCATGAAAGTTTATAGGAAGAAGTTCTCACGTTTGCATTGAATTGGGAGCTTTAGGGTATTAAAATGCAACTTTTTGGCATTTATTTACTCGGCTTCAAAATGGAGGTCACTTAAGTGCAAGGTTGCTGAAACTGTAGGGCATTTAAGTGCGATTTAGCAAGTAAGAAACCATTATATTTGACCAATCCAAACACTAAGCACTTTAACAATTGATTTCTTCCATTTCTAAATACCTCACTCTTAATTATCTCATAACTGGAACAAAGATCCTACTTTTTCCCCTCAATTGAACATAACACTTCAAGATACAAATGCATCTCAGAACTAATATATTAAAACCCAAAATAAATAAATCATATCTTAAAAAAGCACAGATCGAGATCATGGCTAAACAAACCAAATCTCGTTCAGTGTTAATATTTCAAAAGGGGCTCGCGATCTAGTACCTCTTAGAGAAGGGGCCCTCGGATGCGACGGTGATCTTGCTCTTGTCGCGGGTGATGGTGACGGCGTCGCCGAAAGCTCCGGCCTTGCCGCCGGCGACCTTGATTCGCTCCTGAAAGAACTTCTCGAGGGAGGCGATGTCCATGATCTTGTCCTCCACCGGCTTCCCGCAGTCGATGACGAAGGCGGAACGACCCCTTCTTCTTCCCGCCCTTTGCCGCCGCCGCTCGACTCATCGTCTCTCTCTCTCTCTGCGCAGCGATTAGGGTTAGGGTTTTTGGAACGGAGATGTGAGTTGGATTTACATACTTATGCCTTTCTCATTGTGTGATGATCCGCGGCTCGTTTTTAAGATGATGCTGATTAAGCGAGATTGACGGTCCAGAAGTAATCGGCTGCATAAGAGCCCATCTAATGGGCGTTTGGGGCCCGTTTGGTTTGTCAAAAGTATGAATGAAAACCCCTCAGTCTGGACTCCCATAGAAAAAAAAAAAAGTATGTCACAAATAGTCACTTTCATATGTTTAGTTTGGCAAAAGAAAAAGAGAAAATAAAGAAGAAACTGCATGCCATGTCACCGAAAATAAAACGCAAAATCTACCCTCAAAGCAATGATTTTGTGAGAAAACTCATTAAAACTACATTAAAAAATTCATCTCACTTTTTTAGTTCTTGGGAGAGAGAAAAGGAGGAAAAATTAGCTAGGGTTTACGATTGCCGTACCCTCTCATTTCTCTCTTCCCTTCATTACCTTCCCGCCTACATTTCACTCTTCCTTCTTTTTCTCCCGCCTCCACCCCCCCCCCCCACCCCACCCCACCCCTCCCCTCATTTCCTCTTCCCTTTTTTTCCTGACTCCATTACTCTTTTTCTCTCTCTCTTTCTCTAACGGTGCTTTGGGATCGGAAAAAGAGAGAAAATAGGTCAAGTTGCTTTGTTGATAATCTAAATCTCTCTTTCTTACAGTGCTTTGGGATCGGAAAAAGTGAGAAAATGGGTCAAGTTGCTTTGTTGATAATCTAAATATGATTTTTGATTGATATAGCTTTGATTGTCGCTTGATTTAGCTTCCATTATCGCTTGATTTAGCTTTGATTGTTGCTTTGTTGCTGAGATTTGGGAAAATTCTAGACATCAAAAAGTTGGGGCAAAATTAAATGGTTGCGATTGCTTTGTTGCTGATCTAAGCTCTGATTGTTGCTTGATCTAGTTCGATCTACATCCGACTGTTGATTTCCTGCTATTTCGATTGCATTGCTGTTGAGAGTTGATGAAATCCTAACTCCTTTGATTGCTTTGTTGTTGAGACTTGAAACTTTGTAGGTTAATCTCTTAGCAACTATTTTCCTTTTTTTGTGAAAATGTGATTTTTCTTTGTGAAAAAATGTGACTTTTGTGAAAATGTGATTTTTTTTTCCTTTTTTTGTGTTGTTGTAATGGTTACTTTCATGGACCATGCTCAGTTTCATAGTCCTTCTTCCAATTATTTTTTACTTTTAAATAATTTATTTTGTTTGTTAAGCTATAGTACTGAACTTTAAAAGTTCATAGAAAACTCATTGACTAATTTCAGTTAATTGCAATGATATTTTGTAAATCATATAAGTTCATAACAAACTTACTGATTATTTTTAGTTAATTGATCAACATGTACTATGCATTACATTTTACATGTTTATTGAAATTATTAAAGATGTTAAAAATGTTAAAATGTTTAATCCAATGTATGGTTTTTATCATGAATGTGTTGAGCGTTGCGGAAGCCAAACAACCAAACCAACGTGCTTCGAGAGACCAAATCAAACAAACGCTGAGAGAAGGCCAAACAATGCAAAATAACGGCACAAACTCAAGCAACAAATTTTAACGTGGTTCGGCAAGTTGCCTACGTCCACGGGACAAGAAGGGGATAGAGTTTTTCACTAATAGAGAAGAAGAATACAAACTGAGATTACAAATCACTCAAACTCACTAATTAATCTCACCAACAAATATCTAATTCTCTCCAAACAAAACCCTAATCAATAGTTCAGAAAATACCTCTTTTCTGTGCTCCAAATATCCTAATTTTCTTCTCAATTCTCTCTTCCAATTGTTCCATATATATAGAAATCCTAAAATCATAAACATACTAGGAATTCTAAAATAAAAAAAATAGATTAGGAATCCTAATAAGCTGTTACCAAAACAGATTTCGAATCATGTTACCAAAACAGATTAGGAATCCCAATAACCTGTTACCAAAACAAATTAAAAAACATGTTAGGAACCTGCTATCCAATAATTCTCCACATCGGTGAAGTTTTCCCAAAACTAAGCCGACACCAATACCAACCAAACGTCTCACTTGTTGTGTCCAGTACGAAGTGGAACAAATCCACGATAACGGACTCAATCCACAACAAGTTGAGAACCCAAACGAGCATGCGAACAAACTCCAAATGTCGGTATCAACTCACCAAACTGGCTGTATCATAAATGACTGCCTACGTATCCTCTTACCCAAGGAATCAAGCCTTCACGTAGTTCACCCAAACCGTCTTCAAAGGTCCTCAATCAAATAGAAAAGTTTACAACTCTTTACCAATATCACCAACGGATCTGCAACTGATAGCGCTCCTAATGGCCCCAAACTGAATCAAATCAAACACCTCCATCTAAGATGAACCAATGGTCGTATCCAAAATATGCCCACCAGCTGCACTCGAACCAAAACCAACTAATCATCTGCATCCAAATCCAAATGATCTCCAAACTATGTTACCTCAGCTAGAATTCGAAACGATGCAGTATGATTTGGAGTATGTGGAGTAATCTCCACCCAATATGAAGTAGCATCACCCTCCACCCGCTACAATATCCTAATGATCTGATCAACACTCTCCACCTGCCGAGAGTCAAATATGACATACCTGCTCAGAACAAAATCAGAAGCTCCTAACTGATAATCAAACGAACCTCTGGATCTCAAACGTGCAATTGGATCAAATCTCACATCCTCGATGTGACCAAATGCTAGGCAACCAAATATCCGACATAACCCAAAATCTGAAACAGCTCTACCAAATCCAAAATCTCCACAAGTAGTAGTCGGAAACCTATGACCAAGATGATCCAAATATGTTAAAGTTCCAAAACCAAAACCAATGCTCAACAACCAACACCGATCCTCCTCCAGTAAGGAACGACCCATCAAAACTGTCATCTCATCTCGTCGCCCTAATGTCTCCACATCAGTGAAGTGTCTCAAACTATCATGAGCTCAGCACAAAAACAAGAAAGAACCCCTACCAAAGCTAGAACGATATGTTACCTTTCTGCCAATACATTTCTTCCAATTGTTATTGACTTCTAGGACTTCACACCAACGGGACCTTGTTGCAACCCACCAATACCTAGAACAATCCCCAAGTGTGGAAACCAAAAACCGATTACCTCCCAATGATACCTCATTGGAAGGCCCCCAAATGCTTGACTGAACACCACCTAAAAGACCCCTTGATCGATGGATAGAAGTACCAAACTCCACCTCGGTCTTCTTGCTCATACCAATGTGCTCAAAGGACTCTAATCTGCAGGTCAAAGCACTCCTCAACAAACCATGCATGACATAACCAATCAAATAACCAAGCCTCAACAAATACCACAGTCTAGCCAAATCCAAAGGAGTCGTCAGCTCTCTATCAAATATCGTGCTCCCAATCAAATAATACAAATTATTCCTCCTGACGCCCCTCATCACAATCATGGACCCCAATGTGACCTTCAAATGTGAATCGACCAAGGTCACCCTATAGTCTGCTGCCTCCAAAACTCCAAGTAAAATAATATTCTTCTTCAACTGAGGAACGAATCTCACTCCAACCAACTCCCAAATCACTCCTTCACTCATCCTAATCTGAACGGTACTGATACTATCAATAGGACATTCATGATCATTATCCATGAGAACGACCTCCCCTCTTTCCAACTCTTGAAAGCTGGAGAACCAATCCCTCCTAGGGCAAATATAGCAAGAAGCACCCGAATACAATATCCACTCTGTAGAGTCGGTAACACAAACTGACGGTAGTGCAGATAATGAGTAGCCCGAAGAATCCAAATCTGAATTACTGCCACTAGCCTTGACAACATTCACCTCTGAAGCTTGAATAGCTTTCCTCTTATTTTTCCCGGCTTGATCAACCAACTTTGGGCATTCGGCTTTCCAATATACATCCTCTTTACAAAAGGCACACTGATTCCTACAAACTCCAAGATGTGCCCCTCTAGACTGCGGCCTCCTACCACGGTTTGGACTCTTTACTCTTACGACCAATGCCCCCGCTACCGGCTCAACTGAAGTCTCCTTATCCTTCTTTCGAAACTGATAATTTACAAGTGAAGCGGTGACCTCACTATAAGAAAGAGATGCCTTCCTATTAATAAGAGTAAGAACGAAGGTCTCATATTCCTCATCAGGTAAGAAACTCAACAACAACAATGCCTTGTCCTCATCTTTAATCATCACATCTACATTCGCTAAATCCATAAGAAGCTTTGTGTAGTGGTTCATGTGATTACCAATGGAGGTCCCCTTCTTCAATTGGAAGCGATAAAGCCTCCTCTTCAAATGCAAGCGGTTCTCTATACTCTTGGTCAAATACTTGTCCTCTAGGATCTTCCAAATCTTCTTAGTCGAAGTCTCATTGATCATATCATATTTTAAACCTTGAGTCAAATAAGATCTAATCACACCACATGCCATTCTATTCATCTTTTTCCAAACATTCTCCTTAATATCGTCCGGTTTTCCATCCAACTCCAAAGTATCTTTCAAATTTTATGCATTGAGCACATCCAAGATTTTACATTGTTGGCCTTTTTGTTTTGATGATGATTTACAAACAATTTACTTCTAATGTTGTTTGTCTAGTGTTTGTGTTTTTGTATCAATTGTAGACAAACAACATGTTGGAGGTTGGATGGATTGCGTCATAACGATTATATCAAATAGAGGTTGGCGGATATAGTGGTTGAAGCAATACAAATTAAGTTTAAGATCCAAGTTCAAGCTTCATCCGCAAGATTACCAAGTCAAGCTATTCAAGATCAAGATCAAGCTTGGGTAATTTAGTTTATGTTTTATATTATGTGTGTTAGTACTTTAAGCTCAATCATACACACACATACATGTTTTGGTTTTTTTATGTATATATATATATATATATATATATAGTCGTATATATACATACATGTTTTGGTTTCCAAGTATATATATATATGAGATTACATCCTTCACATTTATTGTTTTGGTTTTTCAAATTAAAATATGAAACAATTGAATATAATTAGAAAATACATTTTAGTTTCATACTTATATGCATATATGATTTCATAAATATTAATTTTATTTAGTTCAATGAAATCATGTTTTAGTGCATTATATGTGTATTTTGATAAAATACTATATTCATTGTTTATAGACTTCATAACAATAGTTTACATCTTTCTTCAGGTCTATAAAATCATTTTGTATTGTTTCAAAACATGGTTAAGCTAAAATGTCAAAACTCATATGTTCACATTTTCATGTTTTGGACTATTTTGCAAAATGATGATATTTTTCTTTTGGGAGGAATTTTTTGAAAACCAGTTTTTGTAGCATGTGTATTATCATATCTATAATCATTCCCCAAAGTTTTATATTTTTTTGGAATTTATTTGATATTTTTAAACAATGTTTTATATCAGAAAATTAACTTTCAAACCTGTTTTCTCATATGTCAGTTTACGGTCGACCGCCGCGGTCGACCGCGCCTTTGATTTTCCCTGCGGAGCCAACAGCAACTTTCGCGGTCGACCGTTACGGTCGACCATCAGCTCAAAAATTCTCACGGTCGATCGCCACGGTCCCTCGAAAGTGGCTCGCGGTCGACCGTGAGTTTTTCACGATCGACCGCCATTCACTTCAACATCTATTTTTATACAAAATCTGATTTTTAATTCTGTGGGCTTTTTAGTCTTTTGTTTGAAGTTTTTGGCTGAGGTTTTGGGAGGCTATAAATACCCCATTGATCTCAGTTCTCTTGGTAATCTAAGAAGTTTTTAAACAAAAGTTTAACAAGGGTTTAAGCCTGTTTTAGTTTGTTTTAAGTTTAGGGTTTGTTTTTACAAAGAGGAGCTTACATCAGTTGTTGAGGAGTTCATCTTCAATATTTTATCATTCTCTCTTTGTGTTTATAGAGAAGTTTTCTAACTCTTTTCTCTAGCAATTTTATTATTGATTTTCATATTCTTATTATTGCTAGTTTGCTATTTGAGTTAGATTTTATTTCACTAATTATTTACACACACCCACATTGAGCTTATTGTATTTTCATACATAGTATATTTGGGTTGGTGAGTGTTGTAACTATTGAGTGTGAGCTTTCATTGTGTTCTCATCCATATTAGAGAACAATCATTTATTATAATTATGCTTATTGTGAGAATCACTTTGTAATACACTTGTACACCGAGAGAAGTGTGTGGCGAGAGTCGGGGATCATCCCAAGAGGAGTGGCGTCGGTTGACGAACATAGGGAGAGGTTGTATCCGAGCACTTGAGGGAGACACGTCTAGTTCAATACTTGAGAGGGTGTAGAGTGGGATTACAAGAGTGTGTTAGTTGTAGAGTTTTCGGTAAACTAGAAAATCGTATTGTGAGGTGTAAACGTTATTCGGGTAAACGTAAAAAACCCGGTTGTGATAGTGAAGATCTCCTCGAGGTGAGGAGCGGAGACGTAGGTCGTGGGGACCGAACTCCGTAATCATATCATTTGTTTGTGATTGCATTGGCGCACTTATTTTTATGTTCATATCTTATATCGCCTTTGTATATTGCTTGTTGATTATATTGCACACTGTCTAGTTTAGATTGTTTACCCTTGTGTTAATTATATATCCTTGCATATATCTCATAGTATATCTCATTGCTAGGATATTTACCTTTGTTCATATTGCTTATTCTTGCTTGTAACATATTATATATCTCTCTTGCAAGAATAATTTGTTAATTAGTTTTACCCTAATCACCCCCTCCCCCCTCTAGGGTCTAACAATTGGTATCAGAGCTTGGTGCTTTTTGATTTAAGGACTAATCGTCTTGAGTTAAAGATCCAAGTTATCTTATTTGTGCTAATCTAGTTATGATTGTATTTGCTTGCATATATTTACATATATATCATGAATATGAATGCATTTCGTTTAGGCTATGATCCAAATATTGCTCTAATATTTAGAAATTTCCCTTATGCTCAATGGTGCTCAAAATTTAAAATATTTGTTGAATCTAGAAATATTGACTTATTGGAAGTTATTGATTGTGCTTATATTGTACCCACATTGGAGAAATCCAAGTGGAGCAATCATGATAAGAAAATGTTTACAATGAACAAGCTTTTGTTAGAATTTTTAATTAATTCTTTTGACTCATCCTTTTCTAACAAATTTTCTCATTTTGATAGTGCTTACAAACTTTAGAAATTTATTAAAGCACATCAAGGGGACTTGGAGGCAATCCGACAAGCCTTAGAGGATTCTTCTTCAAGTTCATGTGGAGCATCATGCACACGGCCACAAGAGGATAATTCTTGTGTAGTAAGCGATTCCGATTCCAATAATGATTTATCTATTGATGAACTCGCTTGTGCATATGAGAAATTATCGCATGCCTATACTAAATTGTAAAATAATTTTATTGATCTCAAAAGCAAGCATGTTAGTTTAAATTCCGATCATGAGAAGCTAGCCTCCAATTTTGATATCATTTCTCAAGAAAATGTTGCTCTTAAAGAAATTAATGATATGTTAAAATTGGAAAATAAAAAATTGACTTCATCCATTTCTAGCTTAACTCATGCTAATAAAGATGTCATGCTAGAAGTAGAATACATTAGAAATGAATTTGATTCTTTTAAGAATAACCATACATGCTCTACTTCTATTATCAATGATGTTGTGACCAATAATAAATTGAATCTTGTGAAAAATCGTATATCATGCTTAGATTCAACTTTTAACACATGTATTGATAATCATAAGAAACTTATGGACAAGTGTGCTAAATCTAGTAAATCACCCATACACTATGCACACTTGTATAGCAAAGTTTACAAGTGCTCCATTTGTGGTCGTAAAGGCCATTTAGCTAAATTTTGCTATGATGCACAAAAACATAAGAATATTAATCCTTCTTGTGCATCTCATCAAGTTTCTTCATCACATGTACACACACATGCACCTATTGTTCATCATAAGCATGCTCATGTGTATCATTGTGATCTTTGTGGTCGTTTTGGTCATTTGGCTGAATATTGTTTTGATTTAAAAAGAAAATCTTATTTACAAAATGTTTCTAGTAGATGACATGTTTTTAAATGTGATGTTTGTGGTAGATATGACTACTTAGGAAAGTTTTGTTTTGATAATGTTTCACATTTGCAAAATAATCCTAAAAGATCATCTATGTTTGTAAATATTTCCCGTGCACGAGCTAATGGTCCACAAAAACAAATGGATCTCTTTCATTGTACAAATTATAATCGGAAGGGTCATTTGAGTGATTATTGCTTTGACCATGTTAGTGCACCACATGTGCCCAAATGAGTTCATAACCCTAGGGCTTTGAGATTAAATGATAGGGGTCATGTTCCTAAACCTTTTGGTACCAAGAATACTTGGGTATCAAAAAAAATTTGAATTTAAACCAAGAATTTTAGTGTTTTTATTTATTATTTTTTCTTGGTTTTGAAAAACTTTACTTTAAACTTTTGAACATGAAAATAATTTTTTTATTGATCAAATTCTTTTGTTTTCATGATTATTGGTTTTGTTTTGATGAGAGGTTTGTAGTTATATAACCCCTCCCCCCGGATTTATTGGGCGTTTATTCTCAAATCTTGTTTATCGGGTACTAATAATCTTTATATGAGTTGTTACTAGCTCAAGAGCTAGATATAGTTGCCTCTCTTGATTTTTGAAAATCAATGATGATTTGGTTTTATACTCTTAAAAATAATTTTTTTTTAAAATCCATAGTTCATAATTCTTGTATGTTACTTTTGAACTATAAAAACTTTACTTTGATTTATTCTTTTGAATTCATTATATAAGCACAAATAGATGATTCAAATTTTAAATATGCTTTATAATGTATTCTTTATGTGGTTGGATCAAGTTTTACAAAAAAAAATTCCTTTTTTGATCAAACATTGTTTTTGAACTTAAATCTTGATTTATGATTTCATTAATTAATTTGTTTTCATTTGAAAACTTTTTGCATGATTCTCATGTTCTATCTTTTGATTTCATAAATCTATTTTTATGCACTATGTTTTTAAAATTATGTAATGAGATACTTCTTTCATATTAATATATTTATATGTGTTCTCATTATCTTTTTTGTATGTGAGTTATGTTTAGCATGTTTTTAATCTATGCTTTCTCACATATGTATGCCTTAGCATTTATTTCATACATTCATGAGGTATTTTGATAGGGGGAGCAATCCTTATATCTTTCTATGTGTTATACTCACTCATGCTTATTGATAGGGGGAGCATTCGCTCTCTTCATCCTTTTGTCCCCTTTTTGATGTTGTCAAAGGGGGAGAAATATTATGAGTATATTCTTTTGTTTATATGCATGATAATTATAATATTGTATATTCATTTACTTTTATGCATATATCTTTTTTTGTAAATTGTTTGTCATCATCAAAAAGTGGGAGATTGTTGGCCTTCTTGTTTTGATGATGATTTACAAATAATTTACTTCTAATATTGTTTGTCTAGTGTTTGTGTTTTTGTATCAATTGTAGATAAACAACATGTTGGAGGTTGGATGGATTGCACCATAACGATCATATCAAATGGAGGTTGGCGGATATAGTGGTTGAAGTAATGCAATTCAAGTTCTAGATCCAAGTTCAAGCTTCATCCGCAAGATTACCAAGTCAAGCTATTGAAGATCAAGATCAAGCTTGGGTAATTTAGTTTAGGTTTTATATTATGTGTGTTAGTATTTTAAGCTCAATCATACACACACATACACGTTTTGGTTTTTCTATGTATATATATATATATAGTCGTATATATACATACATGTTTTGGTTTCCAAGTATATATAAATATGAGATTACATCCTTTACATTTATTGTTTTGGTTTTTCAAGTTTAAATATGAAACAATTGAATATAATTAGAAAATACATTTTAGTTTCATACTTATATGCATATATATGATTTTATCAATATCAATTTTATTTAGTTCAATGAAATCATGTTTTAGTGCATTATATGTGTATTTTGATAAAATACTATATTCATTATTTATAGACTTCATAACAATAGTTTATATTTTTCTTCAAGTCTATAAAATCATTTTGTATTGTTTCAAAACATGGTTAAGCTAAAATGTCAAAACTCATATGTTCACATTTTTATGTTTTGGACTATTTTGCAAAATGATGATATTTTTCTTTTCGGAGGTCCTTTTTGAAAACTAATTTTTGTAGCATGTGTATTATCATGTCTACAATTATCCTCAAAGTTTTATATTTTAGTGGCTCGCGGTCGACCGCGAGATTTTCACGGTCGACCGCCGTTCACTCCAACAGTTATTTTTGTACAGAATCTGATTTTTGATTCTGTGGGCTTTTTGGTCTTTTTTTTGGAGTTTTTGGCTGAGGTTTTGGGAGGCTATACATACCCCATCGATCTCAGTTCTCTTGGCAATCTAAGAAGTTTTTAAACAAAAGTTTAACAATGGTTTAAGCCTGTTTTAGTTTGTTTTAAGTTTGGGGTTTGTTTTTACAAAGAGGAGATTACATCAGTTGTTGAGGAGTTCATCTTCAATATTTCATCATTCTCTCTTTGTGTTTATAGAGAAGTTTTCTAACTCTTTTCTCTAGCAATTTTATTATTGATTTTCATATTCTTATTATTGTTAGTTTTTTATTTGAGTTAGATTTTATTTCACTCATTGTTTACACACACCCACATTGAGCTTATTGTATTTTCATACATAGTATATTTTGGGTTGGTGAGTGTTGTAACAATTGAGTGTGAGCTTTTATTGTGTTCTCATCCATATTAGAGAACAATCATTTATTGTAATTGTGCTTATTGTGAGAATCACTTTGTAATACACTTGTACACCGAGAGAAGTGTGTGGCAAGAGTCGGGGATCATCCCAAGAGGAGTGGCGTCGGTTGACGAACCTAGGAAGAGGTTGTATCCCAACACTTGAGGGAGACACGTCTAGTTCAACACTTGAGAGGGTGTAGAGTGGGATTACAAGAGTGTGTTAGTTGTAGAGTTTTTGGTAAACTAGAAAATCATATTGTGAGGTGTAAACGTTATTCGGGTAAACGTAAAAAACCCGGTTATGATAGTGAAGATCTCCTCGAGGTGAGGAGCGGAGACGTAGGTCGTGGGGACCGAACTCCGTAATCATATCGTTTGTTTGTGATTGCATTGGCGCACTTATTTTTATGTCCATATCTTATATCGCCTTTGTATATTACTTGTTGATTATATTGCCCACTGTCTAGTTTAGATTGTTTACCCTTGTGTTAATTATATATCCTTGCATATATCTTATAGTATATCTCATTGCTAGGATATTTACCTTTGTTCATATTGCTTATTCTTGCTTGTAACATATTATATATCTCTATTGCAAGAATAATTTGTTAATTATTTTTAATTGGCATAAAATCGAATTAGATTAGCCCCTCTGCCTGCACCACCTCGTCACGTCTGCCCTACTCGGCCAGCCGTCCAACCCTGTCCAGAGCCACCGTGGCCCACCTTAGCCCCATGCGCCGCTCCTCCCAGCGGCCTCCCCCTCGTCGTCAGCCACCCTCCTCCCTCAATCACCTCCGCTCCGCCTCGAACCCCTGTCACCGCCCCACCTCAGGCTCACACCGTCGATGATACATGTGTGTCTTCTCTTCAGAACTTAGCGATCCTCATGGGAGCTTGATGATAGATGATTCTCATGATAGCATGAGAATAGAGGTGTCAAACAGTACAGAGGAACACATGTTGGAGCGTGGAACGAGATGATGAGTAGCAGATTCGAAGAATCTAGTTTTCAGCTCGTGAGTCGACTCATACATGTACATGAGTCGACTCATCAGGTTGAGTCGGCAGTTCGGCTCTGACCAGTCGACTCATCATTTTATAAGTCGACTCATCAGTCATGAGTCGACTCATATATAGTTTTGAGTCGACTCAAGAAATCAAGCCCTGTTAGCAAAAGTTTCTGACCAGTCGACTCATCAGTTATGAGTCGACTCATATGAGGTCATGAGTCGACCCATAACTATTCATGAGTCGACTCATCGGGGTTTTTCAGATTCGTTAAGGAATCTATTTACGCGTTTTCCTATTTGGGTTGGGCTTGGTTATTTACCACTTTACCACCCTCGTTTATACACATATATAATGGATTGTTTTAGGGTTTAAAACAATCAGAGAGAGTTTAATCAAGAAAATTTAGATTGTAATTGAGATTTGGAGAGCTTGTTCTTCAATTCTAGAGTGAGATTGTGAGAGATTGTAAAGTGCATACTCATAATCTAGAGAAGGTATTTTTCTTCGCCCAAAACCTGAGTTATTCTTGTGTTCTTATTGTTTTCTCCTCAACCCACCTTTGATAATTCCACGATCAAAGTGCTCGCACGGAAACTCGTATCAAGTTGGTATCAGAGCATCAGATCCGGTGAAGGGGCATCCTATGTATGGTCCTTACTCGATCACAGTACAAGAAGATTGGCGAGATCCTTATTTCCTTGGAGGAAGTCCAGAAGATAAGGAAGGAGAAGATGTCTAAAGCTGATAACTCAGCAAGACTTGACACTATGGAGAAGCAGATAGAGACGATCAGGACTACTCTTACTCAGCTCGTGGGTCTCATCAATGGAGGGGACAAAAAGGAAGGATCTTCTTCGAAGGGTAAGAAGAAACTTATTGAGTCCGATGAAGAACGCGAGGAATCAGATTCGGAAGAAGAAGCCGAGGTTGTTAAGTCTGCTTCACATACAGGGGGTAAGAATTATTACCAAAACTTGAAGATTGATTTCAAAGTAGAGATTCCTGTCTATGATGGGAGTGTCAATGTGGAGAAGCTCGATGATTGGATTGAGCGTATGGAGATGTACTTCACTCTCTACGGATATTCATCTAAGGAGAAGATCGTGTTCGCGACGTTGAAGCTTTCGGGGCACACGTTGACGTGGTGGAAGTCCTATTGCAAACAAAAAAAGAAGGCTGCATCGTGGAACAAATTCAAGGAGCTATTGAGGAAGCAGTTCTATCCTGTGGGATTCCTCGAAGAGCATTAGTACAAGTAGTACGGCTTGCACCAAAGATTCAATCAGACCGTTCAAGAGTATACGATGGAGTTCCAGTAGCAGGCGATGGTTCTAAACGTCGCAACGGATGAATACTCCATTTTCATGAAATACATGGTGGGTTTGAATGATTATATCCGGAAGGAAATGAAGCTGTTCATGGTCGAGACGATTGCAAAGGCGAGCGTGAAGTTAATTGCCATTGAGGGCAAACAGAAGAAGGGCAACGAAATGAAGGGTGATTCCAAACAGTCGGGAGGCAAGTCTAGTGGCTCTCAACATAAGGAAGAGAAGAAGAAGGGTGATTCGGGAAAGACAGGATTGACATGCAATTACTGCAAGCAGACAGGGCACGTGGCTGATCATTGCTGGGAGAAGTACCCTCATCTGAAGCCGAAAGGGTTGAAGAAGAAAGAGGAGAAGAAAGCATACGTGATAGCGCAGGGTCCGAAGGAGGTCCCCGGAATGACAGAGCCCAACACCAGCCTCAACCTTATGGCGGGGAAACAGGCCACGAAAGAAGATGACGACCCGAGGGAGCAGCTCTTTGTTTTGAAGTTGCAGGTCAAGACCAGCTTGGTGGATACCATTGTAGATACAGAGAGTCAGAAGAACCTGATATCTGAAGTATTAGTACAGAAGTTGGGATTGAAGACGGTGAAGCATCCGAAGCCCTATCCATTAGGGTGGATTCAGAAGGAAGCGGGATTGAGTGTGGTGAACCAGTGTACGTTTAGATTTGCACTCCACGAGTCATATATTGACGAGGTCACATGCGACGTGGTTCCGTTGGATGTTTGTAAGTTATTTTGGGCAATCCTTACTTGTGGGATAGACACGCGGTATATGATCGACGGGCCCAAAAGTATACGTTCACCAAGGATGACGCGCAATTCATTTTTTGTTCGGCATCTCTTCCGCAGGAGATGAGTTTGGTCACGGTGACTCAGGCTAAGAGGTTGGTGAATGCGGGCAGGAGGTTCGTTTTGTTGTTCATTCGGCCTTATGAAGAGCAGCTGAGTAGGATATGCTTGTCCACCTTGAGCAAGCTTCAGGAGGGGGATCTTGATAGTTTGAAGGCCACGTATGCAGATTTGTTTTCGGAGATCACGGGACTACCACCACGGTGAGGTGTAGAGCATGAGATTATGTTGACCGGCGAGAGTTCCTTGCCAAACATAGGTCTATACCGCACAACAGTACAAGAGTCCGAGGAGATCAAGAAACAGGTTCAGGAGCTCTTAGAGATGAGAATGATAGTGCCGAGTTGTTCACCTTGCGGGTTGCCGGTGTTATTGGTGTCTAAAAAGGATGGAGGCTGGTGCATATGCGTGGATTACCGGGCGCTCAACAAGATAACGATCAAGAATCGTTACTCACTACCACGGATCGATGATCTTATGGACTAGTTGGAGGGAGCGAGGTTCTTCACGAAGTTGGATCTGAAGTCTGGCTATCATCAGGTGAGGATTCGGGAGGAAAACACTTGGAAGACGGCGTTCAAGACCAAACAGGGTCTGTTCGAGTGGTTGGTGATGCCGTTTGGGTTATGCAATGCTCCGACGACTTTTATGAGGCTCATGAATGATTTGTTGTGACTTTTCATAGAGGATTTTGTGATTGTATACCTTGATGATATTTTGGTGTACAGCAGGACCTGCGAAGAGCATCTTGTTCATGTGGAGAAGGTGTTTAGAGTGTTGTAGGACGGACAACTAAAGCTCAACGGGAAGAAGTGCGAGTTTGGGAAGGACGAGTTGGTGTATCTCGGCTTCATCGTGGGGAAGGGCCAGAGGAGGATAGATCCAGGTAAGGTGACGGTGATCACGAAGTGGCCGACACCAAAGACAGTGACTGAGGTGCAAAGCTTCATGGGGGCTTGCCAGTATTTGTGCAAGTTCATTTGATTTTTTTTGACTTATGTGGCACCGTTACATGGCCTCACAAAGGCTAAGGTTTAGTTCGAGTGGGGAAGGACGCATGAGGAGGCTTTTCAGTTGCTAAAAAGGAAGATCTCGAAGGCACCGGTGTTAGATTTGCCGAATTTGCAACGGACTTTCGAGGTGGAGACCGACGCGTCTAGTTATCCGATGGGTACGGTGTTGATTCAGGATGGGAAGCCAGTGGAATACCATTCTGAGATGTTTACGGGTGCTATTGCGAACTACCCGACCTATGACAAGGAGTTCTATGCACTTTATCAGGTGCTTAAGCTTTAGAGGGTGTGCTTGTTGGGGAAGGAGGTGGTTGTGCACTCGGATCATAAGCCGTTGGAGTTCTTACATGCCCAGACGAAGCTACAGCAGGCGCGGCACATGAAGTGGATGTCTTATTTGATGGCTTTCAACATCATTATTAGGTACAAGAAGGGGGCGACAAACAAGTTGGCCGATATGTTAGTGGAATACCATTCTGAGATGTTTACGGGTGCTATTGCGAACTACCCGACCTATGACAAGGAGTTCTATGCACTTTATCAGGCGATTAAGCATTAGAGGGTGTACTTATTGGGGAAGGAGGTGGTTGTGCACTCGGATCATAAGCCGTTGGAGTTCTTACATGCCCAGACGAAGCTACAGCAGACGCGACACATAAAGTGGATGTCTTATTTGATGGATTTCAACATTATTATTAGGTACAAGAAGGGGGCGACAAACAAGTTGGCTGATATGTTATCTCGTCCGCCGGTAAGGGCTTTATTGGTGGCGACGCGTATTCAGTTCTTGGTTCCTTTGGAGTATGTACAGCTATACGCATCCAGTAGAGAATTCGGTAGTGTGTTTGAGTAGGCGAAGGCTGGTCAAAGGGGGGAGTATGCACTTGGAGAAGATGGCTTGTTGTATCGTGAGACATCATTATGCATTCCGGAGGAGGGTGATAGGTTGCAATGGATTAAAGAGGCACATTCCTCGCGTGTGCAAGGACATTTTGGAATTCAAAAGACGCTTCTCAATCTACGACAACATGTGTTTTGGCCTAAGATGTTAGATGATGTGACCAAGTATGTTGGAGGGTGTAAGTTATGCTATATTTCGAAGCCTTCTAACAGAAAGAGGGGATTATACCTACCACTACCGGTTCCTTCTAGGCCGTGGGAGAGCATATCTATGGATTTTCTAGGAGGGTTGCTGACTACCAAGCGCGGGCATGACTATTTGTACGTTGTGGTGGACCAGTTCAGTAAGATGGTGTTTTTGATTCCTTATAAGAAGACCGTGACAAGAGCGGGTGCAGCACACTTATTCTTTGAGCATGTGTGGAAGTACTTTGGGTTGCAGAGTTTGATTATTTAGGATCGGGACAGCCGGTTTCTCGGGCATTTTTGGGATTATTTGTGGGGCTGATGGATACTAGATTGAAGAAGAGCATGACCTTTCATCCATAAACAGACGGGCAAACGGAGGTAGTCAACCTGACTATGGTGCATATGTTGCGGGGGTATAATTCCAGCCATCCCAAGACTTGGGATGAGAGCTTTCCATATTTGCAGTTTGCTTTTAATCGGGCGATTCATGGGTCTTTGGGAAAGTTACTGTTTGAGACTTGTTATGGATTCTTACCGTCGAGTCTGTTTGATCTCGTGTTTTCGAGTGAAGCTATGACGGACGGCAAGGAGGGGAATGAAAGACACCGTGCTCAGTGATTTTTGGAAAAGATTGCGCATATTCATGCCTCGGTTGAAGCATAATTGAAGAAGTCACAAGCAAGGTACAAGGTGAAGCATGATCAACATCGGGTTCCTTGTAACTTTGGCGTGGGTGATATGGTGTGGCTGAAATTAAGTAAGGAGAGGTTAAAGGGAGAAGGGAAGAAGTTGAAACCGATACGTTATGGTCCATTTTGGATTCTCGATCAGATTGGTGACAACGCTTTCAAGCTCGATTTATCACCTTACTTAGGCATGTATTCGGTGATCAATGCCGAGTACTTGAAGTTGTTTGAGCCTCTATTGCTGGATGATAAAGGTGATGATAAGGTGATCTTGCCACATGTTGAAGACTTGTGGTCTAGAGAGGAGCCGTTGAAGGAAGATTGCATATTGGAGCGGAAGACAACCACGACGAGGCGGGGAACGAAGGAGTCGTTTCTCATTGGATGTCAAGGTCAGGTTCCTAGCAAGGCTAAGTGGTTCAACAAGGAAGGAGGAGCTCGCGAGTTTCCTCAGCTGAAGTTCTAACTTGAACGGGACTTCAAGTTCCTAAAGGGGAACACATGATACGGGTGTGTCTTCTCTTCGGAACTTAGCGATCCTCATGGGAGCTTGATGATAGATGATTCTCATGATAGCATGAGAATAGAGGTGTCAAACAGTACAGGGGAACATAGGTTGGAGCGTGGAACGAGACGACGAGCAGCAGATTCGAAGAATCTAGTTTTTTAGCTCGTGAGTCGACTCATACATGTACATGAGTCGACTCATCAGGTTGAGTCGACTCATGCCTGTCATGAGTCGACTCACGAAGTGCAGCCGTTTTGTCAAAAGTTTCTGCTCGGTCGACTCATCATTTTATGAGTCAACTCATCAGTCATGAGTCGACTCATATATAGTTTTGAGTCGACTCAAGAAATCAAGCCCTGTTAGCAAAAGTTTCTGACCAGTCGACTCATCGGTTATGAGTCGACTCATATGAGGTCATGAGTCGACTCATAACTGTTCATGAGTCGACTCATCGGGGTTTTTTAGATTCGTTAAGGAATCTATTTACGCGTTTTCCTATTTGGGTTGGGCTTGGTTATTTACCACTTTACCACCCTCGTTTGTACACATATATAAGGGATTGTTTTAGGGTTTAAAACAACTAGAGAGAGTTTAATCAAGAAAAATTAGATTGTAATTGAGATTTGGAGAGCTTGTTCTTCAATTCTAGAGTGAGATTGTGAGAGATTGTAAAGTGCATACTCATAATCTAGAGAAGGTATTTTCCTTCGCCCAAAACCTGAGTTATTCTTGTGTTCTTATTGTTTTCTCCTCAACCCACCTTTGATAATTCCACGATCAAAGGTGCTCGCATGGCAACTCGTATCAGTCGAACCCCCACTGAGATCTCGCGTCGCCGACACCCTAGAGTCGC
>NC_033798.1:32638561-32699916 GCF_001876935.1 Asparagus officinalis
ACCTCCTTGCCGTTCTCCGGCAGCCCGAAATCCGACGAACCTCATCGCCGCTTCAGATCCGTCGTGCCACACCCCTAGCTGACATCATCCAACTCCCCCGCACCAGATCCTATCCGTGCTGTCAACGTTGAATCATTCGACGTACCCGAGGCAAGATCTCACCCCTCAATCAGTTTTATACCTATTATTAATTAAGTGTTTAGATTAGACATGAAATAACGTGTATATTGTAATTATTGGTATGGATTCATTTGATGAATAGTATTAGATAATATTTATATAATAATAATGAGATGATTTCTGCTGTAAATATATCTATGAATTAATGAACATGAAATGATAAGTTTATATGTTATAAATAGATTTTATGAGATATTATCGAGAAAAGAAATAAAATATTTATATTTATAAACATAGAAATGTTACTGTTCATGCAGAAAAAAATTAACAAAAATATATATACATATATATATTTTAAAAAATTTATTTTGATGAGAAATTATTTTTTTAAATAAATTTATTTTGGAAAAATAAATTTTTTTTTTGAATTAATTATGATCGTATAACTGATAGCCGTAGAGCATGATATTTCATGTTCAAAATAATCACAATTTCTGATTTCCTTTTTAACCATAATTATAATAGGTGTTAACTAGTTGCAGATAATTTTTATGAGTAGTTTAGAAGTTCAGATAATAAGATATTAATGAAACCGGAATACATGCATGTTTTTACTGTTCATAATTACATTATATGTTTTGCTATTTATTTTAATGTATTTGACTTGTCATCATGTTATTACATAGGTTCAGTTAGATTTATTTACTGTTTCTTACTGTATTTTGAGAACCAATAGTAGTTCATGACTTAGTGGCTTTGTGCGTCATGAACCAGACTTAGTGACTTGTGTGAGTGCGTTGACTGAATTAGAAGGTGGACAAGAGATCTATTGTAGGTCATGTTGTTGACTTAGAAAAACAAGAATAGTGGGGATGGAGAATTCCTTGTTCATGTGATTAGATATAGCTATTGATGTATCTTCCAGGCTCGCCCCAGGATCCTGTGTAGCTTGGGGTTGGTTTTGTTGGGTCAAAGTGAAGCCAGTGTAGTCACTTTGGTCCGTGAATTTGACATTCACCCGAGGTTAGCTTGAGTTTTAACCAAGTTAAAATCGGATTGTATGTAGCCCTCTGCCCGATCTAGTGTAGCGGTGTATTGGGTGTACGTAGGGGATTTATGAACAGCTAGTTATCCGAGAATATGAACATTAACTCTGTGTGAAAGATGGACCAGTGACTTGTTATTGGATGGTTAGCTGTATGACCTAGATTACCGGTTGATTATATTTTTGATTCTTCTGATTGCTATCATAGTGGTGGATTGCATTTAAATTATTAGAATTTCAATGCCATGATTCTTTTATTATTATTCTTGCATTGGTCATTCGACTGTTTTATTTTCTTCCATGTAAGATCTTACCGTGTACCATGCATGCTGACATACACTTGTTTTCTCTGGTGTGTGTCAGATTTAGGGGACGGAGATGTTTAGTATGATGATGTAGTAGAGCCGGTGTATGCCCAACCGGAGTGTCTTCCAGATGGAATAGAAAGACAAACCGAAGCCTAGATGTTTTCTTCTATAGTAGTTGACGAACATTAGAACTCTTTTACCGTACTTATATTTAGTTGATGATGGATTTAGTATTTTTAGCAGTACTTTCTTTTATTATGGACTATGTATTTTTATATTCCTAGTCTGACCGTTTTTATAATAAGGGTATGTTTGACCCATATTTTTATGTCTAGGATGATCTACTTTTGATGATATGTCTATTTCTTATTCTGGGTTGTTATTATATTTTTGCTATTGTGATTGGGGATACTGTGACTAATATTTTTGTTTGACGCTTAGCGTATTAGATTAAGAAGAAAAGAAAAAGAAAGAAAAAAAATTTAGTGTATGTTTCTTCTCAATCTAATACGTCGTGGACTTGTTCACGTTCTGATTCCTGGGTATTTTGAGAAGCGGAACGTGACAGGTTTTTAGTGGTGGCCCATGCAGGTCACGGTCCTGAGTTTCCACTAGTGAGAATATAACGGACAACTTAGATGTATATCATATTTCATCTGTGAGACTATTCTTGAGCCATTATCCTATTTTCTTGATAGATTTTGTTTCATCCCTATCTTATCACTCTTTGACTCCAAAGTTTTCCACAGTTCTTATCCCATCGCTTCGCGATTACCCTCTCTTTGTATAACCTCTCTTTTCTCGTACCGGTCATTATTTTATTTGTTATTATTTTTACAACTATGTTTTCTTTGATTTGACTTATATATCATTTAATTGTATTGATTTCTATATTATTTATTATATTATTTTATGTATCACACACAATGTTATATTGTATGTTTTTATTATACACACACACACACACACACACATACATTTTTAATTGTTCAAATCATGTCATTAGATTTCACATATACATCGCATATAATATATGATATTTAGATTATTTTATTGTGTTTAATTATACTTTGGCATATCTACATTATGTATGTATGCATTTTCTGTCATACTATCTATCATTTACTTATGTTCTAGATTATTTTATAGTGTTCGTGTTTTGTGATATACTATCATTTACTTATGTTCTAGATTATTTTATAGTGTTCGTGTTTTGTGATATACTTTAATAAGTTCATGATTTTAGTATTATAGTGTTCGTGTTTTGTGATATACTTTAATAAGTTCATGATTTTAGTATTCTACATATGCATTACATTTGTTTGGTGTGAAAGTTGACATCTTCATTGATGAACTCATTACAACTTCAATTGTTTACAACAAGTTCAAAATTAAAAGTTCGTCTTTTTATAAGACTCACCTACACAATGAAAATAATAAGAATATTACAACTCTCTTCAAACAAAACACAACAGTCGTTTATCTTCTGTTGCTTACGTGGAATCTTTGCCTGTGTCGGGGTTTATCCGTGGACCACCAAGCGATTAGCTCAAAGTGCAGATTTCATTGACTCGCGAAGGAGTTAAGAAACCAAAGTAATTATCTTGGCAACAGCGAGATAACCACTCTTCTCGAGATCACAACAACGGTGCGATCTCAAGGGAAGAACTGGGCTGCAGATCTGTTGAACTCTCCTTCTTTATACCGAAGAATTCGCTGAGATCTACTCCTCCTCTCTAAAATCCATGGCTCTTTAGTCTCCAATTCAGCAGGGCTTTGCCAAGGCTCGAGAATTCTAGATCCGTGCAAATAAAGGCTCTAGAGCTGTATTTATAGGCTTCGGGAGCTCTGTTTTCGGATAAGAACGCCTGATTCTCTCTTATCTTTAGTTATAACTACTTAACCACGTTCTAGGATAGCTTTAGATTAGTTAGAATAAGATCCTAGTGGTTAACAGATGAAAACAGCTTTGAAACGGCTTTTTAGGCAGGGAGACACCTGGGGTGTCTCGACCTTGGCCGAGACACTTGCAGTGTCTCCTACTAAGGCTCAGGCACTAGTCAAACACGCAGCAGTCATTTTCGCTGTATTTTCGTCGTCCGAACTCGGAATTACACAATTTAAAGTGCATAGGAAAGCCGACAAAGAGATCTACAAGCTCCCATGGTTGAATCATATTTGGAATGAACGAGACAAGAGGGGCGCTTTGTCTTTCGTGAGTGAAGCATAACTCCCGACCGGCTTGCATCTTTGATATTCCGCTATTCCGCTGTTTTGTACGGTTCATCGACTCACTTCATACACTTGTCGATATCGAATAATCCTCTTTGATTCAGATAATAACATTCATCATATTCTCTCTGCTTCGAGCTATGTACGGGAACTCATAGGTAATTTTTGACACCTACAAATACCCCCTCCATAGTGTTTCAGTCTCATTTCTTTCATAGACGAGCCTAAAATACTTTGGATGTGATAGGCTTCACCTTCAGTCAGTGTACAAGGACATGTAGTTGACTTTGGTTCTTGACTTCTTCAATTCCCAGTCTATTCAGTGCTTTGTTGAATAGCTAAAATTTTCCTGGCACTGTGTTTATCGTCTGGCCGTTGTTGAAGTCTCAAATCGAAACTGATGAGTTGGTTTTAGCTTGTGTCATTGAGTTAACTTTGAACCGACTATCGAAAATTCATATCTGAACTTTGAAGTTAATCGGAGGTTATGCGTTGACCGTCATTGCCATGTGTTGACCGGAGTTGAGCGGAGGCTACGCGTTGGCTATCATTGCAACGCGTTGACCGCTATTGGCCTGAGGCTAACTCTCATCACAACACGTCGACCGGTATTGAATTTCATCGCAATGCGTTGATAGGTGTTGACTTGAGACTACACTTTGACTATCATTGCAACACGTTGACCGACGTTAACTTTCATCACAGTGTGTTGACCGGAGTTGACTTGAGGTTAACTCTCATCAGAATGCGTTGACCGGCGTTGACTAGAGTCTACACAGTTTAGGCTCTTAAGGTATTAGAGCGTGACTGTCCCAAATATTAGGCTACAGGACCAGCATTTGAGTCGGACTAGCATGCAGATTATTTAAGTCCGTTCTGTATGTAACGTTCTGCTAAAAGAGTTAACTCTTTTAGTGCTACGAGATTGAATACGTAGACTTCATCTTTTTTATGGGAATAGACTACCCGGCAATACGTGTTAGGCATTGACTTATCCCTTCTTAGGATTCGGGATAAAATTCCCATGCATGTAAGGCACGGATTTTGAAGTTGAAAGATTATGTCTTCTCTTGGGGCAAAGACGAACCTGATATTGGAGAGGAAGAATTTTATATTCTATCTCCTGCTAAAAGAGAAACTCAAAGTGGGATTTTCACTCTGAGAATCGAAAAGATTTAGATAACCCTAACTGTTTAAATGTTTGATTATCAAATCTGAAGGGGGATTTCTTATTTATCAAGATGAAATTCCGACCTTAGTCCTAACTATTTAAAGATTTGATTAGAGGGGAGATTAAGACGATCCTAATTGTTTAAAGGTTTGATCGCCCGATGGGGGTGGAGGTCTTTCATTTATCGAAAGGGCACTCCGGTTTTGATCCTAACTGTTTAAAGGTTTGATCGAATAAGATTTGGAACGACTCTAACTGTTTAAAGGTTTGATCGCCCGATAGGGGAGGAGGTCTTTCGTTTATCAAAAGGGCACTCCGATTTTGGTCCTAACTATTTTAAGGTTTGACCGAATGAGATTTGGAACGACTCTAACTGTTTAAAGATTTGATCATTCAATTTGAAAGTAGACATCTCTTTCATGGAGGGAATCGAGAGGGGATTTTGGTTGTGGTCCTAACTATTTAAATGTTTGACCAGATATGAGTTTGAGACGATCCTAACTGATTAAAGGTTTGCTCATTCAATTTGACAGTGGACCTCTTGTTCGAGAGGGGATTTTGGCTTGTGGTCCTAACTGTTTAAAGGTTTGACCAAGTAGGAGTGGGGTGGTACAAATAACAGTGGGAGTGCTAATTTGTACAAATCGTTGTGTTAATATAGTGGGAGTTTCTGGTGTCAAGTTGTAAGGATTTTAACACGAGGGGGGTTTGATATTTCTAGTATTATGTCTGAACTATAACAATAGAAGTGTTGAGTGCACAGACACAGTGGGAATTGAAGTGAAACAAACCAGAAAGAACTTTAGTGGACCCTACCATTAATTAACTAGATGAAGTCATTGAATCTCATCTCAACAAAAGAGTGCTTGAGAAATCACAGTGGGAGGGTTTTAATCATCCTGGAAATATTTAAATAGCCATAGTGGGGGAGGTTCTTGATTATTTTTGGTTTTGGGTTATCCTAAAGAATACCATGTGTAGTATTCTTTAGGAACTTCCCATCAAGGGTAAGGAACAGTTTAGCCTCGTGTACCAGTTGGAGGTTTAGGAAACAGTTTATACTCATATACCTTGTTAGAGTAAATGAAGAAGTAATTTATACTCGTATACTCTTCAGAGTGCTTTCCATTCTCATTTGGCTTGTTCTGCCATTATGACGTCGGAGTCGATTAAAGCTTGGATTTTGTTTTTAAGACCAAAACAAACCTTGGTGGGATGAATAACCCTCCTGTGGTACGCATAGTAGTTTGGATCCGTAATCCTCTTAGCTCCCTCCTGATCTTTAATAGGTGGTAGCACGTAATCCTCTTAGCTCCCTCCTGATCTTTAATAGGTGGTAGCTCGATTTTGTCATTGGCGAGGAGGTACTTGAAGATAGTTGGAACTTCCTCTTTAATAGGTGGTAGCTCGATTTTGTCATTGGCGAGGAGGTACTTGAAGATAGTTGGAACTTCCTCATCCTGGAAGGAGTACTCTTTTTGGAGTCTCAGATCTGGAGTCCTTCGTTGTTACTGAGGTTACCTTTATGATGTTTGATTTGCATCGACAGCAGCTTCAGGTGTGTTAACCGTTGACTGGCCTCTCTCGAGCTTCTTTCTTCTGAGGAAGCGCTCGACCTGTTCTCCATGTAGTTTTAATTCTTTTCAGGTGGTTGATGGGGCAACCCCCATGACTTCGAGGACATTGAGGGAGAGATTGTGATGGCGGGTCTGGAGTATGAACTCATCTGTGACCGGATCTCATAAATTCAACGCCTTATTCCGAAAGCGTTTAACAAAGGCGTCAACTGACTCTCCGTCCTTTTGCTTTTCATCCAGAAGAGCTCCGATCAATACTTCAGTGTCATCGTCGAAGAAGTTGTTGAGGAATGAGATTTCCATATCTCCCAGCAGTTGATGCTTCTGGGCTTAAGGTGACAGTACCAATCAAAGGAGGGACCGTGAAGGGTGCCAACGAATGATCGGACCATCAAAGGCTCATTGCCAGAGATCACTCCCAAGTGGGACTTAAGATAAATCAAGTGTTAGGTGGGGGAACCCTTCCCGTCGAATGATATGAAGTTGATCAGGTTGAACTTCGTTGGATACGGGATTGACTCGCACTCTCTTGGATAGGGACATAGAATGCTGATCTTTTTCACCTTCTGAATGGACATCAAGGTATTGATTTTTCCCTCAAGATCCTTCATCTTCTCATCCTCGCTCATATTCTTCTTTGGTCGATTTCGAGAAGGAACATCGCGGCTACCCCTGACATTGTTATCATCGGTGGGATCACCCACAACATCGTTATTTTTAGTAGGAACACCCCTAGCGTTTTGGTCAATGGGAGGATTATCTGCATCTAGGTGTTCATCCATGTCTAAATCGCCACCTGTTCGGTAGGCATTGTTGTGATGACTGGATTCACTGACTTGACCTAACAAAGCTTGGATCCGTCGGTCATGCTCTTCCTTCATCCGCAACATAGCCATTTTTATTTCAAACTTGAAGTTCTCCTTCTTCTTAGCCAAAGCATCTTTAAGAATCTTAGTCATTTGCTCGGTGTTGATCATAATGCCTCACAGGTTTGTCCTTAGTTGGATACCATATTGTCAGAAGCGATTACAGAGTTAGCATCTGATGCTTCATCATCTGAGGATAATCCTCTATTCATCCTCTGATAGTCCCTACGTCTAGTAGTCCCTGTGCATAGCCAAGTTAGACGATTCGATATGAGAGGGTCTAAACTAGAAGGTCGAGTCGACTTTTCCTTATTAGCCATGTTAATCGTGACTTCGGATTGTTTAAGTCCGATAGCTTCTAGTTGGATTCGAGACATTAGTTGGGCTATTCCCAAATTGACTCTTCTTCCTGGAGAAAAGTCGGGGCTAGAACTACTTGAAATAATCGGAGATTTTTCCTTATTGACCATGTTGATGGTAACTTCTGGGAGTTCGTCATCTCGAATGACCGATCCTCTTTTGTGGAAACACCTTGATCTGGGCTTTGATACTTCAGTGTAGATCCTTTCGAATATCGAGAGCCTCTGTGGAGCGATCTTAGGGTAGCTACATTCTGATAAAACTGCTTTGATTAACCTCTCACAAGGGCAGTGAGAGTCTGTTTCTAGGGTATTTCTCTTTTGAGATTTATTCGTACCCCCAGCCTGATAGTACAACTCATCAGCGTTATGGCTGGAGCAACCTATCGGCTGTTTATATGAACTTTCAGGTGTAACGATATCGTTTGTCCGATGTGTTTTCTTCTGAACAAGAAATGCCTTGTTGGCATTTGCAGGAGTCACACGTTTGGAATCACACCTTTGTGAGGGTGAAACCCTAACGGGCTCCTGGTCTTCTGTACGCATCCCCAAGTAGGTGATTACAGGAACAGTCTTGTTGGGAGATCGTGTACAACCCCCAGCCTTAAGAGTCGCTTGGGATTTTTTCATCGGTCCCGATCGTTCTTTGATAGGAGTTTTACCTCGATCTTTGTGTAGAGGACCCAGACAATCCTTCAATGGAATTCTGAATTTAGAGAGACCCATGCTGCCGTAGGGCTTCGTCGGAGGTGCGGGAGTAGGAGGAACGGGATCTGAAGTTGACGAAGGCTGAATAGTAACTTCGTCTGCTTTTGCCTTAGGCGATGATTTGACCTTTGGCATCCAAACCTATTTATACTTGGGTGATTTCTTAACTGCCTCTTCTTTCTGCATTTCTTATGTTTTTCGCACAAGGATCTGGGCGTGCGAAAAAAGTGCACGGCGCTTCTGAATGCGCTCCTCCAGAGTGGAACGGTTCCATTTGACACGAATCCATTCTTTAGTAGGTGATTTGGAGAAGAATCCCAAAGCTTGATGTGGTGTTTGTTTACCCACTTGGCATCTCATGGACTTCAGATCCGCTTGGTAGCAGAGCTCATCCATTTACTCCAAAGCCTTAGCAAATTGGCGGGCGAGACGTTAGCTGCGCCTCTGACGAGCCCTCTTCAATAAAGTTGGTGTGCCTTCAGCAGTCAACTCCTTAATGGAGGAGGTGTTCGGATCTGTGACTTTGGCTTCATCGGACGTCGGCGGATTGTTGAGAGGTGTAATTGTAGCAGTGGTAACGTGGAGATCGCCTTCTTGGGTCTTCAAATATGAAGACCAGCGGATCTTCCGGGAGGAGGAGACCTTCCTACACTTGCGAGGAGAGCGGATCTAGAGGAGAAGGAGGAGACGTACTCCTCAAACTTTTGTTGGTCAAACTCGTATTTGACCTCTTCAGTCACGAGGATTTTGATCATCGACTATGGCATGACAGTCTTAGCAGTAAGGCTATTGGCTCCCACAGTGGTCGCCAGCTTGTTTGGTGTGAAAGTTGACATCTTCATTGATGAACTCATTACAACTTTAATTGTTTACAACAAGTTCAAAAGTAAAAGTTCATCTTTTTATAAGACTCACCTACACAATGAAAATAATAAGAATATTATAACTCTCTTCAAACAAAACACAACAGCAGTTTATCTCCTGTTGCTTGCGTTAAATCTTTGCCTGTGTCGGGATTTATCCGTGGACCACCAAGCAATCAGCTAAAAGTGTAGATTTCGTTGACTCGTGAAGGAGTTAAGAAACCAAAGCAATTATCTCAGCAATAGTGAGATAACCACTCTTTTCGAGATCACAACAACAACAGTGCAATCTCAACAGTGCAATCTGTCAAACTCTCCTTCTTTATGCCGAAGAATTCATTGAGATCTCCTCCTCCTCTCTAAAATTCGTGGCTCTTCAGTCTTCAATTTAGCAGGGCTTCGCCAAGGCTCAAGAATTTTAGATCCATGCAAATGAAGGCTCTAGGTCTGTATTTATAGGCTTCAGGAGCTCTGTTTTTGGATAAGAATGATCGATTCCCTCTTATCTTTAGTTATAATCACTTTACCATGTTTTAGGATAGCTTCAGATCAGTTGGAACAAATCCCAGCGGTTAACGGGTGAAAACAACTTTGAAATGGCTTTTTAGGCTGGGAGACACCTTGGGTATTTCGGCCATGGTGGAGACGCCTTGGGTGTCTCGGCCATGGCTGAGACACTTGGAGTGTCTCGGTCATGGCCGAGACACTTGTAGTATAATCACTTTACCATGTTTTAGGATAGCTTCAGATCAGTTGGAACAAATCCCAGCGGTTAACGGGTGAAAACAACTTTGAAATGGCTTTTTAGGCTGGGAGACACCTTGGGTATTTCGGCCATGGTGGAGACGCCTTGGGTGTCTCGGCCATGGCTGAGACACTTGGAGTGTCTCGGCCAAGACAGTTGGAGTGTCTCGGTCATGGCCGAGACACTTGTAGTGTCTCCTGCTAAGGCTCGGGCACTGGTCAAGCGTGCCGCTGTCTACGAATTCAAGGCATCTCAATAAGATTCATGTTCACCAAGATTAGTTCCACCCAATCATAGGCAGGGGGATCCAATTCAAACCTCACGTTCAGTGAGTAACTCATCCCGAGTCTCTGTAACAGACTTGAGAGAGTTCTTATCGAGAGAAAGACCGATACAACAAGTCGCTCGTTCATGCCAATATGAATGACTGATTTATATGGTCCTCTTAGGATGTTAATGCTTCTCACATGCGACCAAACCATTGGCGTTTGATCGATTAATAAATGTCGCTTTACCCAGTAAATGATGACGTTCCCATAAGAAGACGACTTCAGAAGAAGAGTAATTTGGAGTCACTTCTAACATGGTGAGTATAGGGAGATCATCAATCCCTAGCTCCAATAAGGCAGAGACGGATTAGTCCTCTGACTTGAATGAGATCCTGAGTGAGTCTGATGGAATCTATTAGCACACTCGGACTCGAAAGGGAGTCATACCTCCTGTCAACTCCAGAAGTTAGCTAAAGGAATTGAGTGATGATGAACACTCAGGCATCGCAGAATCTTAATGTTCTAGCTCTTCTGTAGAACATGAGAGCTCTGTTTATATGGTAGGACATCTTGATGATCTTATGAAGAGACTTGATGAGCAACAAGCCATGCTCAAAGCACAACAGGAGGCCATCGATGAACTCCTGTTCTTGATGGCTCAGATTGTCGCAAACAGGGCCAAGTCCCCAAAAGCAAATTCACCGCCCCAGTGCAAATCTTCCCAAAGAGCAGGATCGTCTTCATCGAAGGGGAAGGAAAAAGAAATTGAGACTTCTGATCAATAAGCTCACAACATAGAATCTTTCTCTGAAGAAGGAAGAGATGCCGAGGATGAGCAGAATTCCCAGTCGGCTAAAATGGAAGAATTAGAAGCTCATCTCAATGCTATTGCTAATAGACACGAGCTCCAAAATGAGGGAGTTGTTAGGACTTATCCTGTCAAATGTGATGCAACCCCTTATCCTCCAAAGTTTGAAGTCTTGACCTTACAATCCTTTGATGGCACGAGGTCACCGAACTGACATATCTACTATTTCAAGTTACAGACTAGGAATGTGATATCAAATGATGCCATACTGTCTCGGTTGTTCATTGATATCCTAAAGGGGTTGCTTTTGAATGGTTCATAAAACTGTCTACGAGATGTATCCAAAAGTGGACAGATCTAGAGAGACTCTTCCTGTTAATATTCTTTGAAGATGACATAGAAGTCTTCGTTCCTACCCTTCTTTCTACTAAGCAAAAGAAGGGAGAACCTATCAAAACCTTTGTTGAGAGATTTCGCAGCATGACTCTTCGATGTCCGACAGGTATGACACAATCTACATTGGTGGAAACCTGTCGACACAACCTGCAGACCAACCTCCTAACCCAAATGGGGGTTGCAGAGTGTCATTCCTGGAGACAACTAGTTTCCCAAGGTGAACAGGCCGAAGAGATTGTTGCCAGGCTCAAAGCTGAAGAAGAAAGCAGGGTCAAGACTAAAAATGATGAGGCTACAACACTATCAAGTTAACAATACACCTCTAATAGTTAAAGTCGTTCGACATCATACGGGCACATTATCCTTCTGGAGTAGGGGTTGGTTATTTGGAAGTTATTGGAGTTTTCATCCTCCACAAAATCAACTTATCAATCTTCCCTAGTAAAATGATAAGGCCACAAAACTATTAAGTTAACAATACACTTCTGATAATCTATTTCCTCTAAATTCTCCCATAAATCTTCTTCAATAGGATGGCAGGTCCACAAAACTATCAAGTTAATAATACACATCTAATAGTTTATTTCCTCCCAATTCTCCCACCAATCCTCTTTAATAGGATGACGGGTCCACAAAACTATCAAGTTAAGAATACACTTCTGATAGTCTATTTCCTCCAAATCTCCCACCAATCCTCTTCAACAGGATGACGTGTCCACAAAACTATCAAGTTAACAATATACCTCTGATATTCAATTTCTTCCAAATTTTCCCATAAATATTCTTCAATAGGATGGCGGGTCCACAAAACTATCAAGTTAATAATACACTTCTGATAGTCTATTTCTTCTAATTTTTCCCACCAATCCTCTTCAATAGGATGACGGATTCACAATACTATCAAGTTAACAATACACCTCTGATAGTCTATTTTCTCCAAATTCTCCCACTAATCCTCTTTAATAGGATGATGGGTTCACAAAACTATCACGTTAACAGTTACCTCTGATGGTCGACTCTTTAACCCCTTGTGACAAATAGTAGCATACAATGTGATGTGTCTCTATTCCAATCACAGTCGTCATACTTCCATATCACTGAACGACTTGATTACTTTCACATCGACATTCCTACAAATTTTGTTGTTTATTGATAGTAGCCTACCATATGACGTGCCTCTATGTAGGATCTGATCTAATCACACTTAAATCCTGGGGGGGGGGGGGAAAAGTTTTCGGGGGGGGGGGTGAATAGTTTTTCTTTAAATATTTATGCAAAGAAGATTATAATTCGCACAGAAGATAGCATAATTATAGAAAATCATAATCACAAACACAGAATTTTATACTAGTTCCACCTCCCAGGTGTATATCTAGTCCCTAAGTAAATCTCACTTGAGAGTTTCACTATAATTTTGAAAAACTTACAAAACCAAACAGAAAACCTGACCAATTTGCAAAGTCCCTACAAATTGCACACAATCTCTTCACCAAGAGATTACACCTCTCACACCCGTGAAAACACTTGTCTTGTTACAACTTGATTCCTATAAGCCATGAGTGTATTGTGATGAGTAGCAGTGGCTTAGGAATATTTTGATTCTCCAAAAATTGCCTAATTTGATTGTATATTGAATGGAGATCAAAGGCTAACTCAGAGAATGCTTTTTCTCAACACTAAGTGAAAAGCTGGAAATTTTTAACTCTTGGAAAATGCACAAAACTTGAATCTTATGGATAGGAAAAATTGTTCACAAAATTTCTAAACTTGTAACTTATTTAAAGCTCTTGAAAAGACAAGTTTTCAAAGTCAATTAACGGATCAAAACAGCTTTAAACAGTCAGTAATTCAAATTTTAAAATGTCAGAAAACTGTCATTGTAGTCGACTAGTAGTCGTTAGTAGTCGACTACACTGAGTTAAAACAGACTTTGTTAATTCAGGATTTTTCTTAGTAGTCGACTGCACTGGTCATTAGTCGACTATACTGTAAACGACAGAAAGTCTGAAATTCAAATTCAAAGCTGAGTAGTCGACTATACTGTGTAGTAGCCGACTACACTATAAACAACAGAAAGTTAGAATTCTGAATTGACTTTTTAGTAGTCGACTATATAGTCTAGTAGTCGACTACACTGTAACTTTATAGAAACTAAGATTTTGCCTAAATGGTTAGTAGTCGACTATAAAAAGTCATTAGTCGACTAGACTATAATTTTACAGAAACTTATATTTTTGATTTGAACTTCAGTAGTCAACTACAAGTAGTTATTGGTCGACTACTACGGGGTGAAAACTGATATGAATGAAATATTTTTAGACTTATTGATAAGTTATAAACTCTAATGGTTAACATAAGAGATTTCTATTGTTAACCAACATACTAAGCATGTGTTATTGTATTCTAATCACTATGTGTGTGAATGTGTGAGTGATCAAGGCTTGTACAAAATTTCTAAGTAAAGAAAATATAAAATTTACATTGATGTATAAGCCCTTCATCTTCTTTACTTCATCATGAATTGAACTCATCTTGCACTTTCATATTTGATGTTGAAAACTACATTGATATGTTAGTGCACAATAATATTCATAGTGATACACATAATGAATAAATTGTTATCATCAAAATTATATATTGGGGACATGATATCCAACGTTCTCCCCTTTTTGATGATGACAAACAATTTATGCATATGTAAGTATATTCTAAAAGAATTAAATATTTTAGGAACAAATATATTATTTTAAACATGCCATAATTTCTTCGTCATGAGCCAATACTTTAAAAAGATCTTCCAGATTGTGAACATAGTCCATTACTTCACCCATCCATATAGGTAGGTAAAGACTAGCCATAAATATCAAAAGTTCAATAATTTCCATCTTCACAATCTGTTTTTAAGATAAGTAGCTCATGAACAAAATATAGAATATAATCATACCAATCATGATAAAAGAAACACAAACTCATACATAGTTTTAAACACATAAACAGAAACATCGTAGCAAAATACATTAGTCTAAGCAAAAATAAACACATAGTTTTTGACATAATTTAAACACACAAATAAACTAAGTACTTAATTGTTTTTGACATAACAGACTGAAATTATTCTAAATGATGCATTCATAGCCTTCTAACTTGATGGTCCTGGTGGAGGTTGATTTCCTTAGAAGTAGGCATTGAGCTTCGTGTCCAAGATATCAATCTTCATATTCATTGTGTCAAACTTTATCTCCAGGATATCAAATTTGTTGGTTAATGCTTCTTGACTCTTCAGCATAAGCATATTTTGATCATACAAAGCCTTTTGTCCTAATTCTAAATCAAGTATTCTAGAGGATAATGTATTGTATTGTGCGTCATAGAAGCAAGAAGGTTCATACATTGGTGGTGGAATGTGACTTGAATGTCCAGCTTCATCAGTGGCTTGTGGTGCTTGTGGTATATCTTAGGGTGTTGTTCTAGTTGATGTTGAGGTTCATCTTGGTGAATTTCAAAATTGGTTAGTTTCATCCGAGTTAAGGCATTAGAGTCAAAAAGATCGATGGAACGAATCTTAGAAGTTTCAGTTTCTAGATCAATATCATATGCCTCAAATATTATCGTAAGAAAAGCTCCAAATGGAAGAGATCCTTTAGGAACAACTAAAAGATTTTTATGGAACAACTAAAAGATTTTCATAGAATACCTCAGCCCAATTACTTTTATGTTAGCCATAATTGCATAGAGGGCTTTGTTTAGGTCAAGAGATATAAAATAAAAGCATCCAACTTTTGGAAAAAGGTTGTAGGCAAGTATTCGAGCTATAAACCTAGGGATATGCCTAAATTTATTTGAGTTATTGAGAGGTTTGTCATAACCTGGAAGGAAAATATGATTAGTAAGCAAATTTTCATCATTCATTCTAATAGATGAAAGACTAACACATTGAAAAGGAATATTAAAATTTTTACCTAATCTCTTAGGAGTCATATTAATTTCAATTCCCTTCACAAGAGTGTTAAGAACATCCGAGTGATGATCGGTTTCATATCTAGAGATACTGATATAAAATAGTTGAACCAACAATGGATAATATGGTTTCCTATTTTCAGAGGAAAAGAGATCTAATAATCCAACATTTTTAAAGTAATTACTGAAATTATGAGTGATAAAATCATCAAATTTGACAAATCTAACGAGTATCGAAAGATTAAAATTCCTTAAATTGAGCAAGCAAAGAAGGGTCTTTAAGATAAATTGAATAATCTTCAACTACATTTTATGGTCTAGACCTAGGCCTCTTTAATTTTGACATGATTCAATTTCGAAATTAGAAATGGAATAGAGAAAGAGAGATTACCAAACTATTGAAACTCTAGAAGTAGTCGGCTAATTGAAGCTGTAGTCGACTACCGAGACTGGAAAAACTCAAAGTAGACAAGAAATTTGATGAAAATTTTAAGAGAAAATGAGAAAAAAGGATGCCCTAACCTTTGGAATCGGATGACGTAAGGAAGATGAATGTTTCTGCGGTTTTTGAGGGTGAAAAACGTGAGTGATGGAAGGAGTTAGGGTAGTTTCTTTTAGTTAAAAATGAGTGGCTAAGATTAGATCAAAAAATCAAATTAAAGGTTGAGATTTGATCTAAGTTAATATTGATGTAAGGCTAAGATACATCAGGATCAAAAAATCAAATTAAAGGTTGAGATTTGATCTAAGTTAATATTGATGTAAGGCTAAGATACATCAGGTAAAAATGAGTGGTTGTGATCTATTTAACTTAAGATTAACGGGTATTGGGTATTGGGTTTAATAGGTAAAGAATCTAATATCCAAAACAAGTGTATATATGATTCAGAAGGTTTTGTAGTCGATTACTACTAAGATTAGTCGACTATACTGTAATCAACAGAAAACAATTTTTTTGTTTTTAGTTCTTCTAGTCGACTACTTTGCTTATTAGTCAACTACTAAGAAAAATAACAGTATTTTATATAAGCAATGTCTGTGCATGTAGTCGACTACTAAGTTGATTAGTCGACTATTAAGGCTGAATATGCGTATGTATTGATTTTAAAATTTAGTTTAACTCTTTTAAAGAACATATACCTAATTTTCTTCTTAATTTAACATATATTTCTTCTTTTAAAGGTTCTGTTAATATATAAGCAATTTGTTTATCAGTTAAAATAAAATCTAAAGAAATAACACCTTTTAGTACATTATCACATAAAAAATGATGTCTTATGTCAATATGTTTTGTACTTGAATATTGAATAGGATTTTTAGATAAATTAACGGCACTAGTATTGTCATACATTATTGATGATGTGGAACAAACTATACCATAATTAGATAATGTTTGTTTTATCCATAAAACTTGAGCACATGCAAGACTAGCAGCATTATATTCTGCTTCAGTAGTTGATAATGATATTGAATTTTGATTTTTACTAAACAAAGATACAAGTGAATGTCCAAGGAAATGACATGTACCACTTGTATTTTTTCTATCGGATCTACATCCAGCAAAATCAGCATCACTATATGATAATAAGTCAAATGTGCTATTCTTAGGATAAAATAAACCATACTTTGTAGTATTTTTAAGATATTAAAAAATTCTTTTCACTGCTTTAAGATGAGATTCTTTAGGATTAGATTGAAATCTAGTACATAAACATACACTAAACATAATATCAGGTCTACTTGCTGTAATGTAAAGAAGTGATCCAATCATACCTTGGTATAACTTTTGATTAATATTCTTACCATTTTTATCTTTGTCAAGTGATGTAGTTGTACTCATTGGTGTTGGTTTGCTTGTTGTATTTCTTATTCCAAAGCGTTTGAGTAATTCTTTAGCATGCTTGCTTTGGCTGATGAAAATTCCTTCCTTTAATTGTTTGATTTGTAGTCTAAAGAAGAAATTGAGTTCACCCATGTGACTCATTTTAAATTCATCCTGCAAAGTCTTAGCAAACTCTTGACAAAGATCATTGTTAGTAGAACCAAATATTATATCATCTACATATATTTGAATTAATAGTATATCTTTATTTATTTTCTTTATAAAAAGTGTAGAATCAACTCTTCTAATTTCAAAACTAGAAGTTAAAAGAAAATTATTTAATCTATCATACCAAACACGGGGTGCTTGTTTTAGACCATATAATAATTTCTTAAGTTTGAAAACATAGTTTGGAAAACCTTCATTTTCAAAACCTGGAGGTTGTTCTACAAAAACTTTTTCTTTAATAAAACCATTTAAAAATGTACTTTTAACATCCATTTGATATAATTTAAAATTCATAAAACATGCAAATGCAAGTAAAATTCTTATAGATTCTAAACGAGCAACTGGTATATAGGTTTCATCATAATCAATACATTCTTCTTGATTATATCCTTATGCAACCAATCTGGCTTTGTTTCTAACAACTTGTCTTGATTCATCTAATTTATTTCTATATATCCATTTGGTTCTAATAATGGACTTATCTTGAGGTCTAGGTACAAGATCCCAAACATTATTTCTTATAAATTGGTTTAGTTCATCTTGTATAGCAATTATCCAAAAATCATCAAGTAAAGCTTCTTTTATATTTTTAGGTTCAATAATAGAAATAAAAACAGCATGAGCAATCAAATTAAAATAAGATCTAGTAGTAACTTTATCAGAAATATTACCAATAACCAAATTATATGGATGATTTCTAACTTCTAAAAAAATCCTTTGGTAAATCTTTTTGTAAATTATCATCTTTTGAAATATCTAGCCTTGGAGTATCATAAACAGAATTAACTAAATCATCATCATTATTTAAAATAATAGGTGTTTTTGTAAAACTCTCATCAAAAGAAACATGCATAGATTCCTCAATGACTAAGGTTCTTTTGTTATATATTATATAAGCTTTGCTATGGTTATAATACCCAACAAAGATTCCTTCGTCAGATTTAGAATCAAATTTGTCCAAGTTATCTTTTGTGTTTAAAATAAAGCATTTATAATCAAAAACTTAAAAATAAGAAACTTTAGGAATTCTATCATAAAACAACTCATAAGGTGTTTTCATTAAAATAGGTCTTAATAATATTCTATTGAGAACATAACATGCTGTAGAGACAGCTTCCGTCCAAAAATACTTTGGTAGGTTACTATCACACAACATGGTTCTAACATATTCTTGTAAAGCTCTATTCTTGCTCTATTCTTCCTTTCTACAACTCCATTTTGTGGAGCTACTCGAGGAAAAGAAAAAGTGTGAGAATACCATTTTTATCAAAAAAAATTTACAAAAATTTCATTCTCAAATTCTCCTCCATGATCACTACGTATAGTAATAATAGAAAGAGACTTTTGTTTTTGAATCATTTTGCAAAAGATAGAAAATTCATTAAAAGCATCATTTTTATGTTTAAGAAATATTACCCATGTAAATCTTAAAAAATCATCAACAAGTACAATTATATATCTGCTTCCATTTAATGATGCTACTTTAGATAGACCGAAAAGATAAATATGAATCAATTCTATTGGTTTACTTGTAGAAATTATATTTTTAGATTTGAAAGATAATTTATTCATTTTTCCTTATTGACATGCATCACAAAAATTATTTTTATAAGAAAGCTTAGGTAAACCTTTAACAGAATCATTCTTAGAAATTTTAGAAATATGTTTAAAGTTTACATGACCAAAAAATTTATGCCATAAAATAGAATCATTAGAAGATGCAAGAAGACAATATTCATTAGAAGTGTTCTTCATAGATAAAACATATATATTATTTTTTCTATGCCCTTTAAATAAAAATGTAATCATGTCAATATCATAAATTAAGCAAGATTCTTTTTTAAAAATAATTTTAAAACATTTATCACAAAGTTGACTTATACTAAGTAAATTATATTTAAGACCATCAACTAATAAAATATTATCAATAATAGGTTTATTTGCATTACCGATAATTCCAATACCGATGACCTTCCCTTTGTTGTTATCTCTAAAAGTGACGCTATCACCATCCTTACTTAGACAAGATGGTAACAATTATATATTACTGGTCATATGTTTAGAACAACCGTTATCTAAAATCCACTTATTTTTCTTAGGTACCTAAAATGATAAACATTTATAATTTTGATACGCATGCTATGTTGGGTCCATAAAATTAGCCTTTAGGAAACCAAACCCATGAAGAGTTTGATTTGTTTAAATAGTTATTTGATAAACAAGCATCTTTAATAAATGCAGAAATATAAGACTTTTTCTTTAACGAAGTTAATTCTTTAGGTACCCAAATAGATAAGTATTTTGATTTCTTTTCACGTAAAACATTTTCTTTATCATTATGTTCATGCAATTTAAAAGTTGGTTTTACAAAAATGGTTTTCTTAAAAATATTTTTATTAACATGAAAACCCAAACCTTTTGTCTTTTGAGATTCTTTTTGATATGAAAGTAAATTATTAAGATTTTCTTTACTTTTATTGAATTTACTAACATTCAAACATATATCATCATATTTTAATTTAATAGAGAAATATCTTTATCTAAAACATTAATGCGAATTTTTAAATCATTGCATTCTGATTTTAGATAAACATTCTCATTAGTTAATATATGATTTTTTTAAGCAAAGATTTATTTTCCTCTTTCAATTCAATTACTTGAGAATTAGAAATAGTAAAAGAATTAAAATTAGAAATTTCTTCAAGTAATCTTTTATTTTTACCTTTAAGAAAATTATGTGAAGCCTAGAAATTTCTTCAAGTAATCTTTTATTTTTACCTTTAAGAAAATTATGTGAAGCCTTTAATCTCAAAAAAATTTCATATAATTCATTGAAAGCATCTAAAAGCTCTTCATTATCACTTACTTCATCTTGTGCCATAAAACACATATGGGTGCTTTCCTTTTCTTCGATTTCTTTATCCGAAGATGAATCATCACTATAATCCCATATAGCCGCCAAAACCTTCCTTTTCTTGTTGCTTTGAATATTGTTGAAGTTGTTGAAATAATTTGATTTTTGCTTATTTTTCAACAATGGACAATCTTGCGTGCAAACATGCCCATTTCTTCATCATCATCCGAATCTTCTTTATCGGAAGTAGTATTGAATGCAAACACTTTCTTATTCTTTGTTTCATCCTCATTCTTTCTATCTTTAATTTGAACTTCATAAGCCATGAGGTTATCAATTAGATTTTCTACCATAAGAGTTGATAAGACATTTGCTTCCTCTATTGTGGAAACTTTCTTTTCCCATTGTGGAGTAAAGTGAATGAAGTATCTTTCGCACCATCTCCACTTGAGTGTATACTTTTCCAAGACCGATAAGAGAATTGGTGATATCGCTAAACCTTATAAACATCTCTCCAATGGTCTCATTTTCCTTCATTCTAAACAATTCGAATCTATGTACAAGAACAGAAAGTTTAGAATCTTTAACCTTACTTGTGCCTTCATGAGTTACCTCGAGTGTGTACCAAATATCATATGCAGATGTGGTCGTTGACACCCTGTTGAACTCGTTCTTGTTAAGAGCACAAAACAAGACGTTTATTGCTTTAGAATCCAAATTTGCATTGTTCCTTTGAGATGTAGTCCATTCCATGAAAGGAGTAGTTGACTTCTCGTATTTTGTTTCCACGATGTTCCAAAGTTCGTAACCAATCGATTGGAGATAGATTTTCATCCGACACTTCCAATAATTATAATTTAGTCCATCAAATATTGGTGAACGATTTGTAGAATGTCCTTCCTTGAATTTTGAGTTTGAGTCAGAAGTTGATGTAATTTCTTCAACCTTGCTCTGATACCAAATGTAGGATCTGATCTAATCACACTTAAACACTAGAGGGGAGTGAATAGTGTTTCTTTAAAAATTTATGCAAAGAAGATAGCATAATCACAGAAAATCACAATCACAAACACAGAATTTTATACTGGTTCCACCTCCCAGGTGTACATCCAGTCCCCAAGTAAATATCACTTAAAAGTTTCACTATGATTTTGAAAAACTTACAAAACCAAACAGCAAACCTGACCAATTTACAAGTTCCTATAAATTACACACAATCTTTTTACCAAGAGATTACACCTCTCACACCCGTGAGAATACTTGTCTTGTTACAACTTGATTCCTATAAGCCTTGAGTGTATTGTGATGAGTAGTAGTGGCTTAGGAACATTTTGAATCTCTAAAAATTGTCTAATTTGATTGTATATTGAATGAAGATCAAAGGCTAACTCAGAGAATGCTTTTCTCAACACTTAGTAAAAATCTAAAAATTTTTAACACTTAGAAAATGCACAAAACTTGAATCTTATGGGTAGGAAAAATTATTCAAAAAAATTTCTGAACTTATAACTTATTTAAAGCTCTTGAAAAGACAAGTTTCAAAGTCAATTAACGGATCAAAACGACTTTAAATAGCCAGTAATTTTGATTTTGAAATGTCAGAAAATTGTCATTGTAGTCGACTAGTAGTCGTTAGTAGTCGACTACAATGGGTTAAAACAGACTCTGTTAATTCAGGATTTTTCTTAGTAGTTGACTATACTAGTCATTAGTCGACTATACTATAAACGACAGAAAGTCTGAAATTCAAATTCAAAGCTGAGTAGTCGACTATACTGTGTAGTAGTTGACTATACTGTGTAGTAGTCGACTACACTGTAAACAACAGAAAATTAGAATTCTGAATTGACTTTTAGTAGTTGACTATATAGTCTAGTAGTCGAGTACACTATAACTTTACAGAAACTGAGATTTTGCCTAAGTGCTTAGTAGTCGACTATAAAAAGTCATTAGTCGACTAGACTATAATTTTACAGAAACTTATATTTTTGATTTGAACTTCAGTAGTTGACTACAAGTAGTTATTGGTTGACTACTAAGGGGTAAAAATTGATATGAATGAAATATTTTTAGTCTTATTAATAAGTTATAAACTCTAATGGTTAACATAGGAGATTTCTATTGTTAACCAACACACTAAGCATGTGTTAGTGTGTTCTAATCACTATGTGTGTGTATGTGTGAGTGATTAAGGGTTGTACAAAATTTCTAAGTAAAGAAAATATAAAATTTACATTGATGTATAAGCTCTTCATCTTCTTTACTTCATGATGCCTTGAACTTATGTTGCACTTGTTCAAAATCTTATTCAAATCACAAGTACATAATTTTATCAAGTTAATACCACACCTTTGACAAAATCAACTTATCGACTCTCTTCAATAGAGCGGTAGGTCCTCAAAATCTTGTTCAAATTACTAGTATACAATCTCATCAAGTTAATATTATGCTTCTGATAACAAAATCAATTTATCGATCCTCTTCAATAGGATGATAAGCCCCCAAATTACTGTTATGTTAATATCATACCTTTAACAGTTAAACCCCCATGAACTTGGTCTTTTCAACAGAATGACAAGTGTTCATTGTCAAAGTGCGAGGGTCATACCCGCGTTCCAAATTCAAAACGCGAGGGTCATTCCCGTGTTCCAAATTCAAGACGTGAGGGTCATCCCCGCGTTCCAAATTCAAAACGCGAGGGTCATCCCCGCGTTCTAAATTCCAAACACGAGGGTCATTCCTGCATTCCAAATTCAAAACGCGTGGGTCATCCCCACATTCTAAATTCAAAACGTGAGGGTCACCCTCGCATTCCAATATCAAAACAAGGAGGTCACCTCTACGTTTCAAAGGCAATACGTGAGGCTCACCTCCACGTTTTAGAAGCCAAACGCGAGGCTCACCTCTGCATTTCAGAAGAAGAAGCATGGTGCTCACCCTTGCATGGGTCTTGAGTAGCAAATCCCTTCAACCAAGTTCATGACACCTTCAAAACAGATGTAGTGAAGAAGTCTTTCATGATGAGGAATCAACAACTCCAAGATCAAAATTAAGATCCAAACTATTTCAAAAATTCATTCCAGCCAACTGCAAACTTTCAAAAACTTTGGAGGGGGTTTTGTAGACTATCTAAAAAATCATTGCAGATAGCTAATCCTTACAAAATACAAATAATGAAGGTCACGATCTAACAACTTTCATATCAATCAATGAGAGTTACAATTTGACGATTCTCTCAACAACTGATGATGGAAGATACAATCTGATAACTTTTGTAATAACAAACGAGAGTTACAAACTGACGACTCTCACATCTCAAAGAGCCAAAGGTCAGGATTACAAGAAGACGATCCTTGCAACACTCTAACAGAAGAGATTACAAGTTGATGATCTCTTCAAAGCAACATGCGGAAGTCATCACCACATTCCAAGCTCAAAACGCGGAGCTCACCACCGCGTTGCAAGCTCAAAATGCGGAGCTCACCACCGCGTTGCAAGTTCAAAATGCGGAGCTCACCACTATGTCCCAAGCTCAAAACGCAGAGCTCACCACCGCGTTGTAAGTTCAAATGCGGAGCTCACCACCGCGTCTTAAGCTCAAAACGTGAAGCTCACCACCACGTTCCAAGCTCAAAACGCAGAGTCCACCACCGTGTTCCAAGTTCAAAACGCAGAGTTCACCACCGCGTTCCAAGTTCAAAACGCGGAGCTCACTACCGTGTTTTTAGTTCTGAACGCGGGGGTCGTTTCCATAACGCGAATCTCACGTTTGACACTTTCAAACACGTTTTAAACGGTTCAAAAACCTTTTTCCACGAATTAAAGTCATTGAACCCTTATTAAAGAGCGATTTAAGGGGGTGGTTACACCCTTAAACCCCTATAAATAGCTGAGAAGTCAGCTACAAAAGAATACTTTTGGATCATCTTGAATTGGCTTTTTGGTTAGAGCTTTTGGAGCTTTAAAAGCTTGGCTTTTGAACCATTTTTGGTTGAAGAACTGATCGCCTTGTTCCAGTTAAAAAGGATCGGTTCTTTTTCTGAAACTAACCCTTTTACAGAGTTCTAAAACTCGTTTAAAGTTCTTAAACTCATTTAGAGTGCCAAACTTGCCTCGCAAGTTCTTCGAAGACATCAAGTCAAGAAGAGGATGCAAAGTTCCACGAAGCTACGTGCTCGGATCGTCAACGGGATACAAGAATCAAACTCCCATCGACACCAAGAAGAACCCAGTTTTAAACAAAGGGAAGGATCTTCGTCGATTCCTTTCTCTCTTTTGTAAATCGGGAAACCGATAGAGAAAATTTATAATTTTTTTCTAAGTCAGTTAGAGAGAGATTATAGTGAGAGATTGTATTCATTCTTTTTCTAAGTCAGTTAGGAAGATTAATACAAATTTTATTCTCAACATTCTCGCAATTTTTCCGACAAACAGCATCAAAGCCAGGAGAGTCCCCAAATCCCACCACGGGATCCAATGGAGAAATATTATATGGCGGAGTGGATCAATGCACTAAGTCAATGATCCATCCAAAAGCTCGTATTGAAAAGAATGAGATAATAGAGGATAATGAGCCGCCAAAAGAATACTCGGAGGTCGAAACACAATTGGATTCTAATGAAGGAAATAGAACTGATGCTTATAGGCCCAGTGAACTAAATGTAGAGATGGATCCTAATGACTAGAGCAACTGACTGGTTTTGATTCTGATATGAAAAATCATCCTTGTGCACATTGTCACAGAGGACTATGAACCACATGACAAGGCACACATCTGATCCATTCTTAGGGAACATAAATCTTATAGAGTGCCCTCTATAGAAAATCATAGGAAGATAGAGGATGAAGAAACATGATTTAGCACGAATCTTTATGTACACATCATCAGACGTTGTTTTCTGTTTGCTACCAGTCCAGTATGCGCTAATGTGTAATAGTGATTGCATTCATAACTAGTAATTACCTGGACATCAATATTCATGCTAAACATGGTGTCTTTGTCTCCAATCTCTAAAAAAACAAAATTGTCAGGCTTGCTGCAAGCAAATAATTATTGGCAATTATCTTATAGTCTTGTTTTACATTGCTTGTAGCTTAGAGAGTTGATCCTTCAGTAGTAGCCTCTGCCTTCACCAAATCGGTATATAGGGATACCCTCTAGTTAGGCGATAATTGGTGAGTGTCCAATTCCTCCCATCGTTACCATATTTCCGTTGTTTATGTACATTATCATCTCTAACCTTTTATGGATCAGGTGTATATTAGCTTGGGAAATGGTAGAAGGGTTTTGACGTGTCTAGAGAATACTGAGCTTTGTGCATTGCCGATATTTAAAACTTTGAGAAATGGATAAAATTGTTAAATACTGCAGAAATAATCACTGCAGTTTGGAAACAATTTTGTAGTTGTTAGAAGAGCATTCTTTCTTTTCTGGTTTCCTTGGTTTGTAATTTCTTTAATTTTATTCTTTAATTCTCATCTTCAGGGTTCTTTTGATTTGCCAAGCACCAATCTAGCTATAAGTGAAATCAATTATATATTTGATAATTTAGAGTCTGTTTGGATGTTATAGTAAATATTTGTGATTTTTTTTTTTTTTTTTTTTGGGGGGGGGGGGGGGGGGGGGGGGTATGGTGGTATTCCAATCCCCAAGGATTCATTTTAGGGGCTGTTTGGTTGGTTTCCTAAAAATCAAGAAAATGAAAAGGGTACATGGAAATCAATAAAATATTATTTTCATCTATTTCCATTCCTAAAACTCACCACCTCCTCCAATAAAATATTATTTTTATCCCACAACTCATTTCATATCATCTCCTAAAAATAAAACAAACAAAAGAAATGGGTCACATCATCCAACTCATCTCATCTCCATCACATCTCATCTTTAAAAATCACTCACATCATCCAATAATATGGTGACAAATCATCTAATCTCATTAATATTTTATTTCCACACATTTCCTCCAAAAAAACTAGGAAATCGATTTTCTTAAGTGTGGGTCACATCATCCAATAATATAATGACAACTCATCTCATCTCATCTATTTTCTTATTTTTTTGAATGAACCAAATACAAGAAAAGAACCTATTACAGGAAATATGTTTCTTATAATTTATTTCCTTATTTTTTTAGCCAACCAAACAACCTCAAAACAAATTTTCATAAAAAATCACCCATATCATCCAATAATAATGTGACAACTCATCTCCCATTCTTTGATTTTATTCTTTTTTTAGCCAATCAAACAATCTCAAAACAATTTTTCTTAGAAATATATTTTCTATTCTTTGATTTCTCTTTTTTTAGGCAAACAAACAACCCCTAGTATTCTTTTGGCATTTTCATGAGCGGTTGACAATATTCAATGCAGTACAATTGCAAGAAATAGAGTAGGTTGAACGTAATTGTGCGACTATTATTATATAAATGTAGCTAAAAGAAGATGTGATAATTGTTAGGTCTCATGTTTATGAGCCTACATCTCTAATTTTGTTTTGATGATTTATAAACAATCCCAAACATCGTTTGTCTAGTATTTGAGTTTACTCATTAGGTATTTTAGGCAAACATTAATGTTGAAGGTTGGGTGGACTTGCGCCTACACGATGATATCTTGGAGGTTGGAGGAAATAGGAATGAAACTTTGTATTTCAAGTCAAGATCCAATACCGCTTCATTCACAAACCAAGATCGATTTTCAATGAGAGATCATTAGCTTGGGTATTGTGTTGTAGTTTTTAGGAGTTTATACTTGTGTGCAAATATTTCAAGCTCAATATTATACACACACACATTCCTTGGTTTTTGGGTATTTTTATGAAAATAATTTATTCTTCGTTTATAGACTTAATAATACTAGTTTACATCTTTTCCTAAGTCTATAAATCCAATCAAAAGATTTCAAAACTTCGTTTAAGTCATTTTGTCAAAATCAAGTTTTTAACAAGTTCATATTTATGTGATTTTGCAAATTGATGAGTTTTCACAAATGAGAAATACAATTAGAAAAATTATTTTTGTAACATGTTTATTTTCATGTTTATAAATATTTACCAAAGTTTTATATTTTTGGAATTTATTTGATATTTTAAAATAAGATTTAAAGTTAAAATTTACTGTGCATTTTAGGTTCTATGCACGTTTAAGTCGACTCATAAGTCGACTTATGATATGTTATGCAGTTAAACTTTTTCATCTGCTGAGTTGACTTATAACTCATACAAGTCTACTCATGAAGACATAAGTTGACTTATACCTATCATAAGTCGACTTATAATAGAGTCGTTGCACATTAACGGCTAGTTTCCAGATTTTATGTTTTTAATGTTTTTATGGGTTTTTGTTGGTTTCTTGGGCTGGTTTCTTCCAACCTATATATATCTCTCTTTGCCTTAACTATTCTAATAACTTAAGAAAAGTTTTATAACAAGTTTTACATGTGTTCAAGGGTGTTTAAGAGTTTGTTTCAAGTATGTTTTGTGTAAAGAAGTTTTCATAAAGAAGAGGCTTACATTTTCGGTTTGAGGAATCCAATCTCATCCCCTCATCTACATCTCTTTGTGATTTTAGAGAAGTTTTCTCAACTCAATTATCTAGCTTGCTTATACTCAATTTTTTATATTTATATTTGCTAGATCAATTTAAGTTTGATTTTATTATTTCTTATTGTTTACACACACACAACCATTGAGCTTTTAGTATTTCACATTAAGTATAATTAATTTGGGTTGTGTTGAGTGTATCATTGAGAGTGAGCTTACATTGAGTTCTCATCCATTATAGAAAACAAACACTTTGTTATTGTGCTTAAATTGTGAGATCACATTATAATACACAAGGGTACCGAGAGGAGCGTGTGGTGAGAGACGTGGTCAATTCCAATAGGAGTGGGGTCGGTGGTAAAGCATAGAGAGATGTGGTAATTCCGAGCACTTTAGGAAGGTGACACGTGAGAGGCCAACACTTAAGGTTGTATTGTGTAGTTACAAGTGTGTGAGATTGTGAAAGTTTTTAGTGAGCTAGAAAACCAAGTGTGAGGTGTAAACTTTTTGGGTGAACATTGAAAACCCCTTGTGATAGTGGAGTTCTCCCTGGGAGTGAGGAGTGGAGACGTAGGTCGAGAGTGACCGAACTCCGTGATCATTTTGTGTGTTTGTGTTTTGTCTTGGCGTATTATTTGTGCTCATTGTTCATTCCATTCTATATCTCCATTGTCTCAAGTTTATATCGCCCTTAGTTTAATTGCATATCCTAGCTCATATATCTTGTTGTATTTTATAATTGTTAGGATAATTTGTTAATTAATTTTAATTTAGCATTAATATCGGATTAGATTAGCATATACCCTATTCACCCCCCTTAGGATAATTTTATTTGGTATCTGAGCTTAGTGCTCTTTGATTTGAGGTTTAACCGCCTAGTGTCAAAGATCCTCGCTTTGCTATATTGCTAATCTAGTTTTGAGATTTATTACATCTTGCTTGCATATATATATATATATATATATATATATATATTATGGATATGCATGGTGCACCTAGTTTAGGCTATGACATTAATATTGTTCTAAAATTTAATGATTTCCCCTATGCTTAATGGTGTGTTAGATTTAAACTTTTTGTTAGATATAAACATTTTGATTTATAGAATGTTATTGATTATGCTTAAATTGTACCCACTTTGGAGAAATTCAAGTAGAGTAATGATGATAAGAAAATGTTTGCAATTAATAAGCTCTTATTAGAATTTTTGCTTAACGCTTTTGACACATTATTTTCTAACAAGCTTGATTCATTTGATAGTGCTTACACATTATGGAGTTTTATAGAAGTACATCAAAAAAACCTGGAGGCGATTCGACGAGCTTTGGCGGCTTCCTCTTCAAGTTCTATTAGAGCATCATCATCATGCACACGGCACTAGGCGATAGCCCTAGTATGGTAAGTGAGTCCGATTCCGATGATGAACTATCTATTAATGAACTTGCATATGCATATAAAAGATTAATGCATGCCTACAACAGCTTGTATAAAATTTTTATTGATTTAAAAAGCAAACATGTTAATTTAAAATCCGATCATGAGATGCTAGAATCCAAATTTGATATTATTGTTAAAGAAAATTGGATATAGTTAGCTTGTCTCATGAAAAGAATAATGCCATGTTAGAAGTAGAGACTATTAGAAATGAATTTACATTATTTAAAAATGATCATGTTTACTCTACTTCCATTGTTAATGATACTATGCAAAATGATGAGTTGAAAAATATTAAAAACCGTATTTCATCTTTAGACTCAACTCTAATTACATGCATTGACAAAAACAAGAAACATATGGATACGTGTGCTAAGTCTTGTACTACAACTTCTAAATTCGTACACTATGCACACATGTATAGCAAAATTTATAAGTACTCTATTTGCAGCCGTAAAGGCTATTTAGCTAAATTTTGCTATGACGCACACAAACCTAAGAATGCTAATGCTCCTTGTGCATCTCATCATAAAGTTTCTTCATCATCACACACACATGCACATGTAGGGGAGTCCATCCAGGCCGGGCAAAACCAGAGCCCGGACACAGGCCCGGTTACCCCAGTTCGGATGCGGGCCTAAGCGGGCCGGGCTCCGGGCCGACCCAGTTTTTTTATTTATTTTTTATTTTTTAAAAAATCTCTTTAAAAGTCTAATTTTACATAAAAAAATTACACAAAATTTTAATAAAAAATATTATTATTAATCACTTGAAATTACATAAATTACAAATACAAAAAATTATAAAAAGACAGATGATAAAAATAACTTCTTTATTAATAATCAGTAAATCCTTTACGAGTATAAATTTATTTTAGAATTTGTCGCATCACAATAGATAAATATATCCAATTAGGTTGGCACCTACTCACCTATATCACCATCATTTGTAACTGCTTCTAAAATAATTCATTACAAAATTTAACTAAGAAATAAAAATTACAATTTGATGAATATTATTTAATCTTTATATCTATCTGTTAGTCCTAATTCTTTAAATTTATCTTTAATTCCAGCCAGCCGATCGATGCTTTGCGTTCTCTTCTCGTACCTCTACCAATCTTGTAAGCACATTACCGCCTGTATAATATACAGATCTAACGATATCCTGTGGTCGTCGATCAAACGTCCTGCTATGCTGAAGGCAGATTCCGAAGCTACCGTCGAAATCTACACTGTTAGTAAATCACGAACCATGGTGGAAAGTATAGGATATGAAACTGATCCAAATACTCTCCACCAATGCAAAATATCTAAATTATTATTTTGATATTTAACTAAAGAAGCAGATTAATATTCATCTATTTCAGAAACCTCCAATGATGATCCAAGTCCAGATCCACCAGTTAGTTCAGCTATCATTGCATACCTATCAAAACTTACACTTTTACCTCAACTTGAGCTCGAAGAAGCCGAAGTTGTAGACTGTTATGCAGCTACACCATGTTTAGCTGCATACTCATCATATAAGGTTTGAAAATAATTTCTAATAGCATTATGATGATAAGTAGTAGTAATGGTGGATCCATCATCTAAGTCTATAATTTGATTATCATACAGGAATTGTAATAAACTTCGAAGGCCAATATCCTTCAATTGCGGATTAATAAGAACCCCTAAACCAAAAATATGAGTAATATGCCTAAAATACTTATTAAATTTGCTTTCTATTTGAAAAATTATAGCTCCAAAAGTATCATCCATACGATATTTAGCAATTTTTTTTCTGGATATTAAAATTTGTAAAGTAGCTAAAGTAATGGTTGGATAATAACAACTAGATAATAATATTGTAGCATCATAAAAAATTTATAACATCTCTTTTAAATCACTTATAATTGTCCATTCCTCTTCAGTTATTTCATAGGTGCTACCAAAGCTAGAACTACAAGAATAATAAACAATAAAATTATTTATAATTTCTTTATATTCTATTGCTATACTTAACATTACATAGGTGAAATTCCACCTATGATCAACATCTTTTGGAATTAGTCTGGGCTTTATATTTTTTTTCTTTTACAGAATTGTTTCCATCTTCTAATTATTTGTTCAGAAGCATTATGCATATAAGTTACTGACCTAACATTTTCTATCATGGGTTTAATTTTAGTAAATACACTTTGAATAATTAAATTTAAAATATGACAGATACATCTAATATGAAAAAGATCACCATGACATGGTAATAATAGAATTATTTTGATAAAATCAACAGCTATATTATTATTACTTACATTATCTAGTAAAAGAAAAAATATTCTTTCTAAAATTTCTAGTTTCATAAGTTCTTCAATTATTAAATTTATAACATTAATACAAGTATGTGTCTCTTCAATTACAATAAAGAAATAACTCTTTTAAACATTTTATAATTTTTATCAATCCAGTGTGTTGTGATGCATAAATAATAGTTTATGTTTTAGATGTCCAAATATCAGAAGTTAGAGAAAATTTATAGTTTAAACTTTGAAAATAAGAAATTATTTTTACTTATTCCTCCTGATAATGTTTTAAAATATCACATTGACAAGTTTGATGAGAATTTTTTTTAAATGTGGGGGTAAAAATCATCTGTAAATAAATCTTCAAATTCATCATCTTCTACTAATCTAAAAGGAAGATTCTTAAGAATGATAAACCTGTTGATGCATTTTCTGGCACGGGCTGCTTCATAACTCTAACTTTCGAGACTACCAGAAGTTGAGGATTGTGAGATCATAGATTATCGGATATCACCTTGAGGCGTATGACCTCTATTGTGTTTCTCTAAATGGCTTTTAAGGTGGTTGGTGGCACTCTTATGATGAGCTTGGAAAATCTTGCCTCACAACACACATTTAGCCTTCTAGGTGAGGATCCTACCATGTTCATCCTTGGTGACGTCTATCTTCTCGTAAAAATTTCACACATCGGATCTCGGTCTTTTAGGAGCTCTTGGTATAGAATCATCACCACCGGATTCGAGATTAACATTGGTAGGATCGGTAGGAGTAGACCCGATAGGAGGACTTATTTTAAAATTGGAAGATAGGTTTTGCTATTCATAATCAGATCTGGAAGCCATTTGATTGAAGAATTAGAGAGTATAAGAGATTATTAGAGAGCATAAGAGAGTATAAAAGAGTATAAGAGAGAAGTTGATGAGTTTTGGTGTGAGGAAAACAAATAAAGACCTCCCTCTATTTATAGAGGCAGTCCCCTACTCAAATGACCAAAATACCCTCACCATATAACCATTTTTAACTATTTTTAGGGGCAAAATAGTCAAAACAGCCAATTTGATCATTATAGCCGGGACAGCCCGACCAAAATTGTCACATTTGTGACCGTTTAGGCCGAGTCGGGTTGGCTTTTGCCCGCAACGGTCACCTTAGGTGATCGTTGTGCCTGGGCTGGGCTGCCCGGGCCGGCTATTTTTGCCCAGACGATTTTCTTGACCGGGTCAGGACGGGCCCGAGCCGAGCGCTAATGAGGCGGCCCGTACCCGGGCCTGGAATCCGATCTGGCCCGGGTTTCTTAGGCAACCCCGGGTCGGCTGGTCATTTGGACAGCCCTATGCACATGCACCTATTGTTAATCATAAGCATGCTCATGTGTTTAAATATGATTTTTATAGTAGATTTAGTCATTTGGCCAAATTTTATTTTGATTTAAGAAAAAGTTTAAATTTGCCAAATACTTCAAATAAACCATGTTTGTTTAATAATGTTTCACATTTGCAAAAAACTTCAAATAAATTACTTTTGTTTGCAAATGTTCCTCGTACACACTCATATGGTCATCACACGCAAATGCATACTTTTCATTGCACATATTGTAATCGTAAAGGTTATTTGTATAAATATTATTTTGATCGTACCCGTGCACTAGATGCGCCCAAATGAGTTCATAACCCAAGGGCCTTGAACTTTAATGATAGGGGTCATGTCCCTAAACTTGCTAACATAAAAAATATTTGGTGTCAAAACAAAATTAATTGAGTTTATTTTGTATTTTTGATTTTTTTTATTTCTTTTTGATTTTATTTGGATTTCATATTCCTATAACAATGTAAATTGATAAGAATTTTTAAAATTACTCATACTTTCCTTTAAAATAAAACATTTTCAAATATATATGTACATTTACATTGTTGAAAAATTAAAAGTGATTTTTGGATTTTTAAAACCATAGTTCATGATTCTCATATGATTTATAGTCTTGGTTTGAACTATGTAGTTTTTGGTATGAACAATGTGTTTGTGCTTATGAGATAATTGTAAAACACTTTTATGATGAAATTTATATGTTTGAGCTTATGGATCATCAAATTATGGTTTATAATGTATTCTTGTACATGGCTAGTGGTTTATGGTTGCTCACATAGCTATCATGCATATATATTCTTTTGTGATGCAAATATGAGTTGAAACAAACATTTCTAGTTTTCTTGTCGAAAATGAGTTGTAAGTGTTTTATCCTAATCATATTTCTTTTAATCCTTATGGATAAAACGTATAAATATTTAATATTGTTTTTCTCTTGATCTCTTGTTCTTCAAATATGATGATTTATAGATCAAGCATGTTTTAATATTATTAAGGTTTAGATCATGATTCATAGTTTCTTTTGATCATGATTTGTAATTACATATGTGATTTTATTTGACTGATTCATGATTTCATTTGATAGTTTTGATTTTCATTTGGACTTTCATGATTGTCATGATTTTTATAGTTCTCATGATTTATTTTCATTTGAAAATATCTTTCATGATTCTCATGTTTTTCCATTCATTTGATTTCATGATATATAAATCTACATATTGTTTTTATGTTTATATATTGATTCACTATTTTCACAATGATATATCTATATGTGTGTCTTATATCATTTTTTAATGTGAGTTTAGATTAATATTTTTTTATACATATCTATATTTACTCTAAATTTTATGACTTAATGCATATATCATCTTGAGTTCTTTATTTGCTTTATCATTTCCATTGATACATGCTATGTGACATTTTGATAGCGGGAGCTTTTTCCCTATTTGTTTATACTCACCGGGCTTATTTGTTGGTGGAGTTTTTGCTCTCTTATTATTTTCCCTATTTTAATGTTGACAAATGGGGAGAAACAAGTGGATTGTGAGTATTTTGTTTTCATGCATGAGTTATAAATTGTATATTCATTTGATATCATGCATGTCTTATATCTCTTTGTGTAGATTGCTTATCATCATAAAAATTGGGGAGATTGTTAGGTCTCATGTTTATGAGCCTGCATCTCTAATCTTATTTTGATGATTTACAAACAATCCCTAACATCGTTTATCTAGTGTTTGTGTTTGCTCATTAGGTATTCTAGACAAACATCGATGTTGGAGGTTGGATGGACTTGCGCCTACATGATGATATCTTGGAGGTTGGAGTAAATAGGAATGAAGCTTTGCATTTCAAGTCAAGATCTAATATCGCTTCATCCACCAACCAAGATCGAGCTTCAATGAGAGATCATTGCTTGGGTATAGTGTTTTAGTTTTTAGGAGTTTATACTTGTGTGCAAATATTTCAAGCTCAATATTATACACACACACATTCTTTGGTTTTTGGATATTTTTATGAAAATAATGTATTCTTTGTTTATGGACTTAGTAATACTAGTTTACATCTTTTCCTAAGTCTATAAATCCAATCAAAAGATTTCAAAACTTCGTTTAAGTCATTTTATCAAAATCAAAATTTTAACAAGTTCATATTTATGTGATTTTGCAAATTGACGAGTTTTCACAAATGAGGAATGTAATTTGAAAATTTCTTTTTGTAACATGTTCATTTTCATGCTAATAAGTATTTCCTAATGTTTTACGTTTTTTAAAATTTATTTGATATTTTTAAACAAGGTTTAAAGTTGAAACTTACTATGCATTTCAGGTTCTGTGCACGTTTAAGTCGACTCATAAGTCGACTTATAAGTTGCCTTATGATATATTGTTCAGTTAGATTTTTTGTCTGCTGAGTCAACTTATAACTCATACAAGTCGACTCATGAAGACATAGGTCGACTTATACCTGTCATAAGTCGACTTATAATAAAGTCGTTGCATAGTAATGGCTAGTTTTAGATTTTGTGTTTTTACTATTTTTATGGGTTTTTGTTAGTTTCTTGGGCTGGTTTATTCCACTCTATATATAACTCCTTATCTTAACTATTCTAATAACTTAAGAAAAGTTTTATAACAAGTTTACAAGTGTTTAAAGGTATTTAAGAATTTGTTTCAAGTTTGTTTTGTGTGAAGAAGTTTTCACAAGGAAGATGCTTACATTTTTGGTTTGAGAAATCCAACCTCATCCCCTCACCTACATCTCTTTGTGATTTTAGAGAAGTTTTCTCAACTTAATTATCTAGCTTTCTTATACTTAATTTGTTATATTTATATTTGCTAGATCAATTTGAGTTTGATTTTGTTATTTCTCATTGTTTACACACACAACCATTGAGCTTTTAATATTTCACATTAAGTATAATTTGGGTTGTGGTGAGTGTATCATTGAGAGTGAGCTTATATTGAGTTCTCACCCATTATAGAGAACAAACACTTTGTTATTGTACTTAAATTGTGAGATCACATTGTAATACACAAGGACACCGAGAGGAGTGTGTGGTGAAATACGTGGTCAATACCAATAGGAGTGAGTCGGTGGTAAAGCATAGAGAGATGTAGTAAATCCGAGCACTTGAGGAAGGTGACACGTGAGGGGCCAACACTTGAGATTGTATTGTGTAGTTACAAGTGTGTGAGATTGTGAAAGTTTTCGGTGAGCTAGAAAACCAAGTGTGAGGTGTAAAAGTTTTGGATGAACATTGAAAACCCCTTGTGATAGTGGAGTTCTCCCCGGGAGTGAAAAGTGGGGATGTAGGTCAAGGGTGGCCGAACTCCGTGATCATTTTATGTGTTTGTGTTTTGCCTTGGCATATTATTTGTGCTCATTGTTCATTCCATTCTATATCGCTATTGTCTCAAGTTTATATCGCCCTTAGTTTAATTACATATCATAGCTCATATATCTTGTTGTATTTCACACTTCGTAGGATAATTTGTTAATTAGTTTTAATTTAGCATTAATATCAAATTAGATTAGCATATACTCTATTCATCCTCCTCTAAGGCAATTTCAATAATTTTATAAGTGCTTTTTAATTTTTTACTACTTACTTTAGTTGGAATTGCTTTCCATTGGTTGTAAAGTTCAGTATGAAAATTTTCCCCCATATTCTCCTCTAAAAGGGTGATTCTCTTGTTGTATTTCACACTTCGTAGGATAATTTGTTAATTAGTTTTAATTTAGCATTAATATCAAATTAGATTAGCATATACTCTATTCATCCTCCTCTAAGGCAATTTCAATAATTTTATAAGTGCTTTTTAATTTTTTACTACTTACTTTAGTTGGAATTGCTTTCCATTGGTTGTAAAGTTCAGTATGAAAATTTTCCCCCATATTCTCCTCTAAAAGGGTGATTCCTACCCTAGCCACTTCGATACCTTCTTGGGTCGTCGAAGCTCCTCTCCGATGACCACATGCTCATGGCGGACCCCCACGCCCCCCTCCTCTAAAACGCCATCCTTCCACATCAAATCATTCGAATCGACCAAATCCTAAACCTTCTTCTTCGAAGAAATTAAAATCCACATCCCAAAATCCTAAACCTTCTTCTTGGGTATTGGATTTGTTCATTCTCATGCAGAGGTAGTGGAGAAATTTGCTCAAATTCCACACACGGGTGTTAAAATTATTAGTTTTAACAAAGTTGGTATGGTGGCGTTCAACTTTGTGAATGCGGAGCTACCTATGGTGGAGGATTTATATTCTAATGTGTTAGTTATAAAATGTGTTGGTCGTAGACCATACTTGGAAGAAAGTCAATCGGAAATTGAAAGCTAGGGAAGTTCTAAGCCTTTCACCATTGGATGCTTCTCATCGAGATGTTTTTTTGTTGAGGTTTCAAAAGGAAGCTGATTTGCTGAAAGTCCTTGGCCACAAAATTCTATTAAATAATTTTTCTAAATAGTGCTTCCTGTAGTTGGGAAGCACCTCCCAATCTTCAGGTTCTCCAGGGTTTATTAACAAAAACACCAATTTAAAGGAGATATGTCCATGCAAAGAAAACAACACTTCTTGATCTTCTGGTCCTTCAGGATTTAGTATCAAAATACCAAGACAAAGAAGAAACATCCAAGCAAAGGAGGGTCTGTTTTCAGTCATAGGACTCCTTTCAAGCATTTTGCTTCTTCTAGGAGATCTTCTTTCATCTCCAAGCGAGATAATTCTAACTTAACGACTTATTTACCTATCAATAGTCTCAGTTAAGAGGACTTGGCTACTATCGCTTCTAATTGTGGTATCAAGCATCCTCTATCCTTTGTTGGTGTTGCTAGATGGAAAGAGCTCGAGAAAGAAAGATCTAGAGCTGTTCCTTAATCCTCTGGTTAGTTATTTTCTTTGGTTTGATGGTGTTGGGTTATCCTATAATATTTAGTTATCTTTTTTAGATGTGTTTAGTGACTTATAGTGTTGCCCCCCCCCCCCCCCACACCCGAATAAAGAAAACAACACTTCTTGATCTTCTGGTCCTTCAGGATTTAGTATCAAAATACCAGACAAGAAGAAAACATCCAAGCAAAGGAGGTCTGTTTTCAGTCATAGGACTCCTTTCAAGCATTTGCTTCTTCTAAGGAGATCTTCTTTCATCTCCAAGCGAGATAATTCTAACTTAACGACTTATTTACCTATCAATAGTCTCAGTAAAGGAGCTTGGTACTATCGCTTCTAATGTGCTGGTATCAAGCATCCTCTATCCTTTGTTGGTGTTGCTAGATGGAAAGAGCTCGAGAAGAAAGATCTAGAGCTGTTCCTTAATCCTCTGGTTATTTATTTCTTTGGTTTGATGGTGTTGGGTTATCCTATAATATTTAGTTATCTTTTTAGATGTGCTTTAGTGACTTATAGTGTTGCCCCCCCCCCCACCCCGCAATAAAAGAAAACAACACTTCTTGATCTTCTGTCGCTTCCAGGATTAGTATCAAAATACCAGCACAAAGAAAGAAACATCCAGCAAAGAGGTCTGTTTCAGTCATAGGACTCCTTCAAGCATTTTGCTTCTTCTAGGGAGATCTTCTTTCATCTCCAAGCGAGATAATTCTAACTTAACGATTTTATACCTATCAATAGTCCAGTTAATAAGACTGGCTACTCATCGCTTCTAATTCCGGATCAACGATCCTCTATCCGTTTGTTGTGTGCTAATTGAAAGAGCTCGAGAAGAAAGATCTATGAGCTGTTCCTAATCCTCTGGTTAGTATATTTTCCTTTAGGTTTGATGGTGTTGGGATTTATCCTATAATATTTAGTGTATCTTTTGATGTGTCCCCCCACCCCCCCCCCAATTGCAGCTTCTCAGTTCACTTTGGAACTACAAGCTCATTTCTTTTTGTGCAAGATTGTTTATCGTTATATCTATATGTATATGAGTAGGGCTTTTTGCCTTATTTTTCACTTCAAAAAAACTTCAGTATGAAAAATGAATGCAGATGCAGATTGTTGTTTAGCGAGGTTTATTCATTGGTGTAATTTGGTAGCAATTGGAATAACCTCTTAGAGCATTGCTTTTCGGTATCATCCAGTGGCGGACTTGTGTAGGTTCAAGGTGGTTCACTTGAACCACCTCAGATTTTAAAAAAATACATTATATACTATATATCTTAGTTAATGACACAAAGAGCTCTTCATCCTAGTGGCTAAGTACTTGGAAGCTAAAGTGTTGGATAATGCATGAGGTTTTGGGTTCGAATCCAAGCAGGCTAAAAATTCTTTTTCAAGCCAATGTTCTTTATTTCAATCCTTTATTTTGTTTGATTCCCCTTTATTATATTTTTTTCCTTTTGTGAACTCTTAATTTTCAATATCTTCTAATCATTCTATTTCTTATGATTATAAGTGTTGGATAAGAGTATTTTCCTATATTTTTATTTTTCTCTTCATTTTTTTATGTTTGTCCTCTAAAAATAATGTTTGAAAAAATTAATGTATATTTCGAACCACCACTCGATAGGTTGTAGATCCGCCACTGGTATCATCCATTGGAATGATAGGATTGAGACTTTAGCTTTTATGTAATTTCAAATTCAGCAAGCCCAAAAGCGATGCATGCATAGTAATGAGTATAGTGGAGATACAAGTACATGTTTATCAAGATGCTTAGATACCCTTAACTGCGGTACAAGAATAAAATGAGGAAAAGGACACCCGCGAACAAAATATTTTCTGCCTTGGCTAGATTCTTGCTTATGGTATTACAATTTTCTTCTAATGGAGAGAAAGGTATATTCTCTCTAGGATGCTTCGCCTTGGCCATCCCGCCTCCGTAGCACAAGAATTTTGGGAGAAAAAGTTATGTATGCACAAATAGACAGAATGAAATAACTTTTAATTTATTTATAAATACAAAATACATTAATTTGCTTATGAAGTGAACAAGTTGAACAAGAGATGGGACATTGAAGGCACAAGGACTTTCCAATTTGAGTGCTGCCAGAAGAGAATGTATACAAATGTTATTTTTTTACTAAAAATAAAAAACAAAGAAAAATAAAATAATAAAAGTTAAATATGTAATTTTTTTATCTAAAAAAAATAAAACGAAAATAATAAAAGTTAAATAAAGTTGGAGTATGGGCCCATGTTACCATCTTCCAGGAAACTCAGCTTGGGAGGCGTTAAACCAGACAAAATAAGAAGAAGTAGATCAACTACTACTGGCATAAACAATCCAATAATAAATAAAAAACAATATAAAAATGTAACCACCTCCATGTAACAAATTACTAAAGTCGTTGCAAACAAAAATTCCCCCGTCGCTCGAGAAAGTATCAGGTGGACTGCGTTGACAGTCATCATATATATATTTTTATTTAATCGAAGCAGGCAGGGTATTGCTTTCGTTCAATCCGAAAGCACGGTGTGATATAAATAACATTATAGAATACATTTAATAACTCTTGAGAAGACCAAGCTCGAAGAATGCAATAGCTGTTAGATAAGAAAAAAAAAAGTTAAATTAGCATGCATAAAATCCGAAAAGTATTCAGAAAATCTGATCTGATCGGGAGCAGTCATGTAAATATTGCTCTAAAAGATTAAGGACCCTTCTATTGTCTTGACGCAGATGATCCTCTCTCCCCTAACGGTAAAACCCCGGAATCGGCCGGCCACTGTACTCGAGCGAGAGTGGCAGAGCTTCTGCTCAGATGAAGATAGTTGCCCAAATAAATGACCGAGGAATTTTAGAGAGAGGAGGAAATAAAGAAAGTTTAGTTTTTGAGAAAAGAGGAGACCTTTTGTTTTTGTTGTTGTTATATCTGTGAATAGGGTCTTCGGCTGTTTATATAGGGATGGAGAGTCGTAACCCCCGCTGAACGAACAGAGATGTTACGCACGTTTTTCCAAAACGTGCTATTGAAATAGCCATTACACAGAGTTCGCGGCAGTCATTACCCGCACATATCCACATGAAAAACGTGTAAAAGAAGTTTCACAAACAAAAAAACACGTGCGACGCGGCATGGCTAGGCGTGCGCGCACACGCGTGTGTTATGCAAAGCCCAGACAATACACAGCCCAAAACACTATTCAAAGCTAAATAAGAGGTGAAGCAATTTAAACCTTTTACTATTCATGACACTAGTCCACGTGGGACTATTCATGAAGGTAAAATTACCTTTTCTACCCCCCCCCCCCCCCAAAAGGTAATATTTGACTGAAAACACAAAAAATAATAAATAAATCAATAAATCACAAAACAAATATAGTTGAGCAACCTTTCGTATCGTGAATTCGGGAGATGTAGCTTTTGGCCTTGAATATTTTCTTAGTGAGTTCATCGCAACCTGAGGGACATAATGGAGACTAGGCCTTGAATTAGGTCCATTGTAACAGGTATTGACGTAAACACACACAATACGTCTTCATCTATTAAGCAAAGCGTGTTGAGGGTTAAAGGTCATGCTCACAATAACCGACTCATGAGAGTTTCTACAGGTTAGCTCAACCCCCCCAACCACGACCATCACGGTCCCTCTCACGTAGATAAGTTCTCTAAGGGTACTATAACTGGATATCATACCCTTCGCAATACACGCGTTGGACTTATTAAGAGTAAAACTCAACCTAACCAGCTGTATCATAAGAGCATCGTCACCATAGAGAAGGGGACGTAGCAGATGCTATCAAAAGATATATGAATATATATCTTGGTCGATGCTCCACACGAGTGTCACTAGTCCATCTTGTTTCTACCACATTGAACCTACATTGTGACTGTGTCTCTAAATAAAGGTTAGGTTCCCGCTGTCAGTGACCTCACTTATGAGCTTAACCCTATCCCCCTCGATGAATTCAGAACCACGCTCCTCGATAAACCCTTAGTCAAAGGGTCTGCAAGATTCTTTTCAGACTTTACAAAGTCTAGAATCACAATTTTGCCTAGCAGGCATTGTACAGATTTATATCTTATTTGAATATGTCTATTAAGTTTTTTATTTACATACACTTGCTTTAGAATCTCTATGGTGGATCTAGAATCAGAGTGAATGGAAATTGGAGGAGAGGGTTTAGGGATCAAAGGAAGTTCAGAGAGTAGATCTTTTAACCATTCTGCTTCTGTGCAAGTGGTATCAAGTGCAATCAATTTAGACTTCATGGTGATCATGGTAATTACTATTTGCTTATAGGATTTCCAGGATACAGCAGCACCACAAAAAAGGAACACGTATCCAGATGTAGACTTTACACTGTTAGAATCTGTGACCCAGTTAGCATCACTATACCCTTCTATAGTATCATGGTACCTATTGTAAGTCAAACAATAGTCAATTGTGTCTTTTAAGTATTTAAATACTCTCTCTAAGGAAATCTAATGATCTTTGCTAGGGTTGCTAGTATACCGGCTCAGTCTCCCTACAGCATAAACTATATCGAGTCTAGTCAGGTTGGATATGTATAGGAGAGATCCAATCAGTTGAGAATACTTCAGCTAAGAGACATGTTCACCTTAATTTTTCTTCAAAGATATAGAAGAGTCATAAGATGTAGAAACAAGTTTAGAGTCATAAAAATTGAATTTGATCAGCATTTTCTTAATACTATGAGAAAGACTCAAGGATATTTCTCTAGTATCTCTAGTGATTTTTATTCCAAGTATCATGTCGGCAAGACCTAAGTCTTTCATGTTAAAGTTCTTGGAGAGATAATCATTAACCTTTAGGATTTCTTTAAGAATTATTCCAAAGATAAGGATATCATCAACATAGAGACAGAGGATGTCATAGTCATTATTTATCACTTTAGAATAGACACACTTATCGTATTCATTCACAGTGAATCTATATTGCGTAATGACTTTGTTAAATTTTTGGTGCCATTGTTTAGGTGCTTGTTTAAGACCATACAAAAATTTAATAAGTTTGCAGACTTTGTTTTCCCGACCTTTGACAATGAATCCTTCAGGTTGGTACATATAGATTTCTTCATCTAAATCACCATTCAAAAAGTAGTTTTGACATCCATCTGATGTATGGTCAGCTTATACATAGTAGCAAAGACTAATAATACTCGGATAGTTGAGATTCGGGCTACAGGAAAACATATATCAAAATAATTGATACCCTTTTGCTGAGTGTAGCCTTTAGCTACTAATCTAGCTTTATATTTATCAATGGAACCATCAGCTCTAAGTTTCTTATTAAATATCCACTTATAACCAGGAGGTTTACAACCTGGAGGTAATTCAGTGAGTATCCAAGTATGGTTTTCCATGATAGACTTGATTTCATTATCAATGGCTTTCTTCCAGAAAGGAGATTCAAGTGAATCCATTGCTTCCTTAAAGGAGCTTGACTCATCTTTAACAAGAAAGGTAAAGAAATCTTCTCCAAAATCATTTTGAATTCTACCACTTTTACTTCTTTAAGGTTTAATATCAAGAGGCTGAGAAGAACTAGAAGATGGTAAATCAGAAGGAAGAAATGATATTGGATTTTCTTAGATTTTGGATTTGAAAGGAAAGATATTTTCAAAATAGACTGCATCTCGTGCTTCAATGATAGTATTGTTGGATATGTTACTAATTTCAGAGTTAATGACTATAAATCTGTTAACATTGATATCTAGTGCATATCCAATAAAAGCAACAACTACAGTCTTAGAACCAATTTTTCTCTTCTTTGGTTCGAGAATACCTACCTTAGCCAAGTAACCCCAAACCCAAAAGAAGTTCGGACTAGGAGTTCTCCCCTTCCAAAATTCATAATGAGTTATATCAGAATGTTTATAGGAATTCTATTGAGAATGAAGCAGGCTGATAGAAGAGCTTCATGTGACACCCCTATTTTCACACATGGCTGTAGTCCAAGATAAACTCAGAAATGTCAAACCTGACATGCACTCACACTGTGTAACAACAAGTTTTACCAATCATAGCAATATCCTCTAGTGGAATCAAAATAAAGTGCATGTACAAAATATGCAAAAGAAAGAAAATAACTATAATAGACATGATATAGAAATAAGTATCTCATAAATAAATCATGTCTCAATGAATAACGTGGAGTACATCTGATATCCAAAATAAATAAATATGTCTCGACAAGAAAAACTAAAAATCGTACCAAGGCACACTGCCTTTACACTATGAAATAAACTCTAAGGTCTGAACAAAAATATAAAACTACAGTGGAGCCTCTAATAAATCTCATATGACAGCGACCATGCAAGAAATCCGTCATCCTGTGACTCTCCGGTACTCCGAATTACCTAAAATAATATTAGAAGAAAAAAAAGCAACAATAAGGGCGTCAGAGCGTTATAGCAAGATCACATCCATCCGCCCCCAGGGGAATGGCTGCTAGATGAAGTAGAGGCTCTACCTATTAAACATAGTCTACCTAGATCATTTCCCCCCGTATCTAATGGAATTAATATTTAGACACCAACAATATGAGATATAGTATGTCGAGCGAAATAATACAAACAAGAAAACCCTCATGTATATATCATATGTCCTAAATTATAAACATCTAAATATTAATACAGAACTAAAGATAAACAATTTAAATAAAATCAACAATTAGAAATCCACAATACGAGACTGGTATATCGAGTGAAATAATCCAAACAAGGAAACCCTCATGTATATACCATATGTCTCAAATTGTGAATTGCTAATTATTGATCCCAACTAAGAAAATAAAGAAAAGCAGTAAAAGAAAGTAAAGACATCAACATATCATATTCATAATATCTTCCACTGTCACTGAGAAGATATAATGAATACCGGCACAAATCCCGTGTACTTTCAAATGCAAAGTACTCTGGGTCATATATTTGTAGTGAGTCAAAAATATAACTAGCATCCGCCAACGACTCAAGCTATCATTTAACTATCTCAATGTAACTCCGTACAAGATTTTGATACTTAGCATTATCATGTACAACAGACTATCCTGTAGGTATCCTAATCAGTGCACATAGCTCATTAGTCTCAGCGTGATCTTAGTATGTAACATGAGTGCGGAACGGCCTACCATATAGGTATCCTAGAAGTACGGCTCACAAGCCTCATCACATCCTCGTGCGGACGGACTGCAAGATAAAACATCTAAACCCGACTCAATGACCTGTACAAATAGAATATCGACGTACTACCCCCGTAGTACTGAATTGAGCTCATAAATGATATCCAGAAGGTATGTGTATAATATGTACTAAACTCTTTCTCAAATTAATCGGGTCAAAACCCATCATAATTTCTTTCAGCATACCCATGTGTGTGCTACTACACTATTCGTGAATTAATCGGGTCAAAACCCATCATAATTTCTTTCAGCATACCCATGTGTGTGCTACTACACTATTCGTGAATTTACGTATAAAGAAGTGCGGTTTCAGCATACCCATGTGTGTGCTACTACACTATTCGTGAATTTACGTATAAAGAAGTGCGGCTCGAAACTCGCAAACATGTTTCAAACAGATGCAAAACAAAAATTCAGGCAACAGGCTTAGTAGTCGACTACTAGGCTTAGTAGTCGACTACTGTAATAACATATATCAGTATCAGTAGTCGACTATTAAGAACCTTAGTCGACTACTCTGTAAACACATAGTTTCTGTTATACTCAACTGGGCACGAGTAGCCGACTACTAAGCTTAGTAGTCGACTATTCTGTCAAGACACATATTCTTTCGGGCACAAACAGTGCTTATGTCAATTATACATATCATGATGTTAAAACGAGATTTTATACTTGGCATATGCAACATGAATTATCTAAATCATCAAATTAAATTATTATATCTTCCAAATTAGGGTTTAAGATCCTAATTAAATAATTTCTTTAATTATCTTATATGTAAACAAAATGCTTATCAACACATGATAAAAACTACTCATGAACAGAGGTAAAATTCATTTAAACATGTTTAACTTACTTAGGTATCACAAACCTAGGGCTTAAGCATGATTAATTAATATGAAAACTCAAAGAAACTTTCACATAATATATTAATTATTTCATATCAGAATATCTTTAGTTTTTTTACAGAATATAACATTAGTAAATTGAGCATATCTTTCTTTAGACAAACTTTTTTTAAGAATAGTTTTCTGTTTTGGAAACTAGATCCACATAGCTATCATTTGGCACTGGTTTGGTTTAGTTTGGAGTTTATATGACATCTCAAATTTCCAGTTGAAGGTTACACGCGTGTAACAGTTTTCTACAATCTATGATGAAAACAAAAACAAAAACTCTTTATAATTCAATTAGACAACAAATTAGGGTTAATACACGAGTTAAACATAATTATTAAGTTTTTAAAAATAAAAATTTAATCACTCTTAATGATAATGATCATGTTACTATCATAAACAATTAGGAAAAGCTAATGATCTAGCATTGGGTTAAGATTTATCATAAAAAATATCATCTTTTTCATATTAGGTTAAGCCTTAAGCATGAAACATTGATTAAACACTTTTATAATTATTAAACACTATGGGGATGAGTTCGGATGCCATATGATATTGTCTTATCACGTGTGAAAGCCTCTAAAATTGATGTGTAACGACTTCTCGTCGCCAAACATCGTAGATCTCACCTTTTCCTCGCTTATCGCCTCACAAGACACTCCCAAATTATCAACTTTAGGACTAGGATTTGAGAGAGAAGAAGAGGGGCTGTTACGGTTTGAAACTCTGATAAAAATATGATACTTTTTGTGAAAACACATGTGTGTATATATTTTTGTGAAAACACATGTGTGTGTGTGTGTGTGTGTGTGTGTGTGTGTATATATATATATATATACAAAATAAACCCGTTTGATCCGAACCAGGAAACCTAGTCTGACTAGGAAAATAACCTTCGGTATTTTGGCTGTAACTTTCTCATCAGATCTCAGAATTAGATGATTTAAGATTTGTCGGAAAGCTATTGAAGAGACCTACAACTTTTATTTTTTGAGTTTTTCCATATTAAAACTTCATTGGTGTATAAAATATATAAATTCTTAACTGGTTATTTTTCCAGATTTCTCTTCATGCATTGAATTGATCTAAAATCAATTCCTATCATACTCAAACATCAAAATATGTTAAATTTTCACTATATAACATATTTATTATTATTTTTAATATAATATTCAAATTTTTGGGGTTTTACATTCTTTCCCCTTAAAAATAATTTCGTCCCCGAAATTCCGCAATCGTATCCTAGAGATTAATAATATCAAAAAAACATGTTAAGGGGATAATCTAGATAAGGAAATTCTCATATACATATCTCACACCATTAATCCCTATATATGAAGCATAAAAATGTTTATACTTAACAATCTAGAATGCTAATATTCCCACTCAACCCCTAACTAGACGAAACTAGTACGTCGGGCAAAAAATCCAAACAAGGAACGTCTCATATATATACCATGTATTACGAATGATTAGGAGTTAAGTGTCAATACCTCCATTCTAGCGTTAAGTATGAATATAACCATATAAACAATCCATAAATATCAATCAAAATTAATCAACCCACCTGCTCAAACAGGTGCAGGTAGTCACGATGCATAACATATTCGCACCCCTAAAAATCATCATCGATATCTATACTTAACAGTATAAAATGCAAATACTCTTAGTTAACCCCTAACTAAACGGAACAAGTACGTCAGGCGAAAAATCCAAACAATAAACCCCATATATACCGTGTGTTCTGAATACTTAGGAGCTAAATGCTAGTATCATCATTCTTAGGGGTGGGCAAAAACCGAAAAAAACCGGTTCAACCGAAAAAACCGCCCGAAAAAGCGGGCCGGTTAACCGAACCGGATTAAATGGATGAGAATAAGACTCTAAACCGTCCGAACCGAATTAAAGCGGTTTGGATCCGGTTTGACCCCCTGAACCGCCCGAAAAAAAACCGAACCGAATTTTCTAATTCGTTCTTTGTCGGATATTCATATTGCTCAAAATGGGAAGGACTTCGTCGTTCGGAATTCGGTCAAAATGGAAAGGACTTTTGGTTCGGACGAAGTCGGATGGAATAGCTTTCTTATTAGTGAGTCATCACTTGAACATTAAGCTATATAATTGCTCGGTAATTTGATTGCTATGTTTACATACATGTTTATATTGTATAGTTCCTTTTTCATTGGGCCTGCTAGCGTATATGCCCGCATTAAAATCGGTGAAACCTCATATAAGCTTTCAAATTCTACTAGAGGCATGTTAAGTTGTTTTCCAAGAAATGAAATATAACCTTTTGATTATAGTTAATTAATATTTGAATGTTACGTAACCATATGTACTTGTTGATATGGTTTGCGCTCATTTCACTGATTTCGGTTTTTTGTTAGCTGTGGCAATGGTGTTACTTCAAACAAGCTCCACATTTCATTGTTTGGGGGAAAAGTTAAGTAGACAAAATGGACAAATAATGATACTTCATCAGAAATTAATAGGCAACGATCTCAGGTGTGGGCAGATTTTTGTGAAATAGTATTAATTCGGTCCAAAACCGAAACCGATCCGAACCGATCCGAATTTCGGTTGGGCCGAATATTCGGATGAAGGAAAAAAAATCTGGATCTGGATGAGAGTTTTGAGAATTCGAAAAATTCGGATTGGATGCGGATTGAGCTTAAAACCGATCCGAACCGAATATGCCTAGCCCTAATCATTCTAGTGTTAAGTATAAACATGACCATACGGATAACCATAAATCATAAACAAATCATACTGAATTTTTAATTTACCTGTTCAAATATGTGTGGGTAGTCGCAATGCATATCCTCCTCGCGCTCCCATGAATTCTCCTCAGTTCCTCTCCGGTTCTACTAAACTTTACCTAAGAGTGGAAAGAATGCATACCTGAATCTCAATCATAGTCAAATCATCGTGAATCTCGACCTCGGCGCGTCCAACGCTCGCTTCTCCTCCTCATCGCTTAGATGCTTCTTAAGCATAGAAACATGGAAAACATCATGTATGCTCAATATCAAGAACGAACTAATGTACCTCGGGACAAGCTTGCCCTGTCTATCAAAACGCTGTACACACTTCATTGGTGATACTTTTAACAAAACATAATCCCCAACCTAGAATTCTTATGGTTGTTACCTCCGGTCTTCATAATTTTTCTGACGACTTTGTGCTGCAAGAATGCGCTCTCGAATGACTGCTACCTTCTCTATAGTCTTGCTAACAACCTCCGGTCCAAGCAATAGATTGTCTTCTGTTTCTACCCAACAAATAGATGATCTATAAAGCCTCTCATACAATGCTTCATACGGTGCCATGCCAATAGTCCATTGATAGCTATTATTATAGGCAATCACAATCAATGGGATGTGGTCCTCCCAACTATCCTGAAAATCAATAACGCACGCCATCAACACGTCCTCCAATATCTGGTTCACTCTCTCCATCTATCCATCAATCTGCGGGTAAAATACACTAGAGTAAGATAACTGGCTACCGAAAGATTCTGGAAGCATCTCTAAAAATGTGCTGACTTTGTCAACCGATCAACTATTACCTAAATTGAATCGTTCCCCTTCTTCGATCTCGATAATCCTATAATAAAGTCTATAGAAATATCTACCCATTTCCTCTCCAGAATGGGTAAAAGCTATAGGGTTTCTACTGGCCTCTGATGTTCTGCCTTCACTTGCTAGCAAGTGAAACACTTACCATATTCTAAGCTTAGTAGTCGACTATTCTGTCAAGACACGCATTCTTTCGTGCACAAACAGTGCTTATGTCAATTGTACATATCATGATGTTAAAACGAGATTTTATACTTGGCATATGTAATAGGAATTATCTGAATCATCAAATTAAATTATTATATCTTCCAAATTAGGGTTTAACATCCTAATTAAATAATTTTTTCAATTATCTTATATGTAAACGAAGTGCTTATCAATACATGATAAAAACTACTCATGAACAGAGGTAAAATTTATTTAAACATGTTTATCTTACTTAGGTATCACAAACCTAGGGTTTATGCATAATTAATTTACATGAAAACTCAAAGAAACATTCACGTAATATATCAATTATTTCAAATCAGCATATCTATAGTTTTCTACAGAACATATCATTAGTAAATTAAGCATATCTTTCTCTAGACAAACTTTTTTTAAGAATAGTTTTCTGTTTTGGAAACTAGATCAACATAGCTATCATTTGGCACTGGTTTGTGTTCAGTTTGGAGTTTATATGACATCTCAAACTTTTAGTTAAAGGTTACATACGTGTAACCGTTTTCTACAATCTATGATGAAAAAAAAACTCTTTATAATTCAATTTGACAACAAATTAGGGTTAAAACACGAGTTAAACATAATTATCAAGTTTTAAAAAATAAAAAATTAATCACCCCTCATGATCATGATAACGTTACTATCATAAACAATAAGGAAAAGCTAATGATCTAGTATTGGGTTAAGATTTATCATCAAAAATCTCATCTTTTTCATATTAGGTTAAGCTTTTAGCATGAAAACATTGATTAAACACTTTTATAATTATTAAACACTATGGGGATGAGTTTGGATGCAGATGATCTTGCCTTATCACGTGTGCAAGCCTCTAAAATTGATGTGAAATGACTCCTCATCTCCAAACGTCGTAGATCTCGCCTTTTTCTCACTTCTCGCCTCACAAGACGCTCCCAAAATATCAATTTTAGGGCTAGGGTTTGAGAGAGAGTAAGATGAGCTGCTAGGGTTTAAAACTCTAATGAAAAGATGATACTTTTCGTGAAAACACATGTGTGTGTGTGTGTGTGTGTGTGTGTGTGTGTGTGTGTGTGTGTGTGTGTATAAATATATATATATATATATATCCTAGTCTGACTAGGAAAATAACATTCACTAATTTTGACTATAACTTTCTCATCCGACCTTGAAATGAGGTGATTTAAGATTTGTTGGAAATCTGTTAAAGAGACTTACAACTTTGGTCTTTTGAGTTTTTCGAGATTCAAAATGAATAGGTGTGTAAAATATATAAATTCATAACTGGTTATTTTTCCAGATTTCTCTTTGTGCATGTTTGTTTTCAGCGAAAGTTGCTTCCATTGTCGATTCCATTAAACTTTGATTTGTTTACAAGAAATTACAATGAAAATAAATAAAAATACAACTCTCGAGAAAATAACACAGAAATCATTTATCGAATCATGCTTTGTGGGACTTTGCCTGTGTCGGGAGTGCTTTGGCTCGTGGACCACCGATTCACAGATTCTGATTGAATCGTGAAGGTTTTGGAGATTCTTCCTTCGTTTATCGAAGTAAGAATTTAATGCGAATATCTTATCGATGTAAGATGTTCACTCTTCTAAAGATCAAGTCAGAGCTTAGATCTCTAGGAATGGCCAAAAACTTCTTAAGGATGTTTGTGAAGAAGGAAGACTCTCTCTCTTACTCCAATTCACCAAAAGCTCAAGTCTCTTTGCTTCCTTGCTCCCCCTCAATCTGCCCCTTTTTCAATGATAGCCCTAGGAGGGTATTTATAGTCTTCTTGGATGATAACTGGAGAAAATAACTGATTAGCAACTACCCCTTTGGGCGCGGCAGCCATAGGTGGCGCGGCTGAAGAGATTCCTTTGGCGCGGCAGTCGTTGCTGTCGCGGTCAAAGGAGTGGTTCCCCCCTGTTTTTATAACCACCATCCCACAACTTTTAATTCCTTAAATGTCACGATTTTCGTGGGTAGTGGGCATGATTTTCACTTGTAACTGCTTCCCCCATGTTCATAAGTAACCCCCAGCAGTTAATAAGTCATGCGGACCGCACAAAACTTGAGAAAACTATCAGAAATGACGTGTTCAGCTTCTCAGTGGCCGCGGCAGTGTACAGTGTCGCGCATTGCCGCGGCAGTTACCACTGCCGCGCACCTTCCGGGTATTTTGCCTCTAACTTCCTCATCCGTTGTCGGAATGAGGTGATCCAAGATGCGTTAGAAAGCTGACGAAGAAATCTACAACTTTTATCTTTTGAGCTTCTTCAGATTTGGATCATATCATGGATTAAATATGAAATACATTTCTGCGGCAGTCGCTGCTGCCGTGCACCTCTGAGACCGTTCACGCTGTCTCGGATATTTTGGCTCTAACTTCCTCGTCCGATGTCGGAATGAGGTGATCCAAGATGCGTTGGAAATCTAAAGAAGAGATCTACAACTTATCATTAGCGCTTCACTCTGTTTACTTGCACGACACCACGTACTGCCGCGCTATTGCCGCGGCAGTTATCACTGCCGCGCACCTCCGAGGCAGTTTGCGTTGTCTCGGGTATTTTGGCTCTAACTTCCTCGTCCGATGTCGGAATGAGGTGATCCAAGATGCGTTGGAAAGCTAACGAAGAGATCTACAATTTCCCATTAGCGCTTCACTCTGTTTACTTGTGCGACACCACGTACCTCCGTACTATTACCGCGGCAGTTATCACTGACACGCACCTCTGAGGCAGTTTGCGTTGTCTCGGGTATTTTGGCTCTAACTTCCTCGTCCGATGTCGGAATGAGGTGATCCAAGATGCGTTGGAAATATGTCGAAGAGCTCTACAACTTTCCATAAGCACATTACTCTGTTTGTGAGCACAACACCTTCCACTGCCATGCCTATGCACGTCAGTGTTCCTTATCGCGGCTGTTCATATTGTTCTTCTGTGTTATTTCAAATGTTCCTTTGCTTTTTTTGACTTTGGATGATCTTCTTTGACTTAGATAGGTATATTCATACCTATAGGAGTTTTTAGATGCCTACAGATACCCCCTCCAAAGTATCTCAGACTCATTCTTTTATAAAGGAGTCTGGGATACTTTGGATAAGATGAGTCTTATTTGCAATCCCTTTAGTACTTAGTTGAGGAGATCGTGTAGAAGAACCTATGAACGGCTTTAACTATTGACTTCTTCATATTTTAGTCTACTCAGTGCTTTGTAGAATAATAAAACTCTTCCGGTGTTGCGTTTATTGCTTGACCGTTGTTGAAATCTTGAACTGAAACTGATGTTTTGATTTGTGAATTAGCTCTTGTCGTTGAACTGATGTTGAACTGATTGTCTTCATTAGGAATTCATATCTGGATCGCAATTGAATCCCCTGAGATCATCCATTGGACTTTTTTTTAGCCTTATTTTGGCAAAAATCATTGACGCGTTGACAGACGTTAACACAGTTTATCCTCGTGTGTTTACTGGAGTCTACACAGTTTAAGCTCTTAAGGTGTTGGAGCATAGCGGTCCTGAATGTCGAAGCTGCAAGATCAATTATTCAGGTCGGTTCATCTGCAGGTATGAACTTTATCCTGAGTTTGTCGTATACTCAAGTCACGAGACCAACTAATGAAGCTGGTGCGTCAGTGATTATCGCATTTATAGGATTTTTGGCAAACCCTCAGCCATTAACGGATTTGATATGCCTTTACCGATGATCGTTTGAATCGGGCTAGTATGTGAATTATCTAAATCCGTTTCACATATAACGTTGGGCTAAAAGAATTAGATTCTTTTAGACTTTGAACTACAATATTGAATATGTAGGCTACATGTGTTAGATGTAGGCTTATCTCTAATAAGCGATCGAGATAACGTCCCCCGTGCTTGAACAACACGGATTTTTGCCTAAAGAAAGAATTAGGTATTCTATCTTTCAATCTCTTGTTTGTTGGTAGAGATGAACCCAAAATCAGAGAGGAAGAATTTTATATTCTATCTCCTAATCTCTTGTTTGTTGGTAGAGATGAACCCAAAATCGGAGAGGAAGAATTTTATATTCTATCTCCTAATCTCTTGTTTGTTGGTAGAGATGAACCCAAAATCGGAGAGGAAGAATTTTATATTCTATCTCCTGGTTTCTTGTTTGTTGGTAGAGATGAACCCAAAATCGGAGAGGAAGAATTTTATATTCTATCTCCTGGTGCAAAAAAAACTCAAAGTGGGATCTCCACTTAGGGAATCTGGATTGGTTTGAATAATCCTAACTGTCATAAGGTTTGACTATTCAACTCAAAAGTGAACCTTTCGTTCATTGAAGGAATCGAGAAGTGATTTTGGTTTTGGTCCTAACTGTAGTAAGGTTTGACCAAGTGGGAGTTTTGAGACGATCCTAACTGTAGGAAGGTTTGATCGTTCAATTTGTGGACTTCTCGTTCATGGAAGGAATCGAGAAGATATTTTAGCTTTGGACCTAACTGTTTAAAGGTTTGACCAAATGAGAATTTGAGACGATCCTAACTGTTTAAAGGTTTGATCGTTCAATTTGTGGACCTCTCGTTCATGAAAGGAATCGAGAGGGGATTTTGGCTTTGGTCCTAACTGTTTAAAGGTTTGACCAAGATGGGAATTTGAGACGATCCTAACTGTTTAAAGGTTTGATCGTTCAATTTGTGGACCTCTCGTTCATGGAAGGAATCGAGAGGGGATTTTGGCTTTGGTCCTAACTGTTTAAAGGTTTGACCAAGATGGGAATTTGAGACGATCCTAACTGTTTAAAGGTTTGATCGTTCAATTTGTGGACCTCTCGTTCATGGAACGAATCGAGAGGGGATTTTGGCTTTGGTCCTAACTGTTTAAAGGTTTGACCAAGATGGGAATTTGAGACGATCCTAACTGTTTAAAGGTTTGATCGTTCAATTTGTGGACCTCTCGTTCATGGAACGAATCGAGAGGGGATTTTGGCTTTGGTCCTAACTGTTTAAAGGTTTGACCAAGATGGGAATTTGAGACGATCCTAACTGTTTAAAGGTTTGATCGTTCAATTTGTGGACCTCTCGTTCATGGAACGAATCGAGAGGGGATTTTGGCTTTGGTCCTAACTGTTTAAAGGTTTGACCAAGATGGGAATTTGAGACGATCCTAACTGTTTAAAGGTTTGATCGTTCAATTTGTGGACCTCTCGTTCATGGAACGAATCGAGAGGGGATTTTGGCTTTGGTCCTAACTGTTTAAAGGTTTGACCAAGATGGGAATTTGAGACGATCCTAACTGTTTAAAGGTTTGATCGTTCAATTTGTGGACCTCTCGTTCATGGAACGAATCGAGAGGGGATTTTGGCTTTGGTCCTAACTGTTTAAAGGTTTGACCAAGATGGGAATTTGAGACGATCCTAACTGTTTAAAGGTTTGATCGTTCAATTTGTGGACCTCTCGTTCATGGAACGAATCGAGAGGGGATTTTGGCTTTGGTCCTAACTGTTTAAAGGTTTGACCAAGATGGGAATTTGAGACGATCCTAACTGTTTAAAGGTTTGATCGTTCAATTTGTGGACCTCTCGTTCATGGAACGAATCGAGAGGGGATTTTGGCTTTGGTCCTAACTGTTTAAAGGTTTGACCAAGATGGGAATTTGAGACGATCCTAACTGTTTAAAGGTTTGATCGTTCAATTTGTGGACCTCTCGTTCATGGAACGAATCGAGAGGGGATTTTGGCTTTGGTCCTAACTGTTTAAAGGTTTGACCAAGATGGGAATTTGAGACGATCCTAACTGTTTAAAGGTTTGATCGTTCAATTTGTGGACCTCTCGTTCATGGAACGAATCGAGAGGGGATTTTGGCTTTGGTCCTAACTGTTTAAAGGTTTGACCAAGATGGGAATTTGAGACGATCCTAACTGTTTAAAGGTTTGATCGTTCAATTTGTGGACCTCTCGTTCATGGAACGAATCGAGAGGGGATTTTGGCTTTGGTCCTAACTGTTTAAAGGTTTGACCAAGATGGGAATTTGAGACGATCCTAACTGTTTAAAGGTTTGATCGTTCAATTTGTGGACCTCTCGTTCATGGAACGAATCGAGAGGGGATTTTGGCTTTGGTCCTAACTGTTTAAAGGTTTGACCAAGATGGGAATTTGAGACGATCCTAACTGTTTAAAGGTTTGATCGTTCAATTTGTGGACCTCTCGTTCATGGAACGAATCGAGAGGGGATTTTGGCTTTGGTCCTAACTGTTTAAAGGTTTGACCAAGATGGGAATTTGAGACGATCCTAACTGTTTAAAGGTTTGATCGTTCAATTTGTGGACCTCTCGTTCATGGAACGAATCGAGAGGGGATTTTGGCTTTGGTCCTAACTGTTTAAAGGTTTGACCAAGATGGGAATTTGAGACGATCCTAACTGTTTAAAGGTTTGATCGTTCAATTTGTGGACCTCTCGTTCATGGAACGAATCGAGAGGGGATTTTGGCTTTGGTCCTAACTGTTTAAAGGTTTGACCAAGATGGGAATTTGAGACGATCCTAACTGTTTAAAGGTTTGATCGTTCAATTTGTGGACCTCTCGTTCATGGAACGAATCGAGAGGGGATTTTGGCTTTGGTCCTAACTGTTTAAAGGTTTGACCAAGATGGGAATTTGAGACGATCCTAACTGTTTAAAGGTTTGATCGTTCAATTTGTGGACCTCTCGTTCATGGAACGAATCGAGAGGGGATTTTGGCTTTGGTCCTGGATTTGATATGCCTTTACCGATGATCGTTTGAATCGGGCTAGTATGTGAATTATCTAAATCCGTTTCACATATAACGTTGGGCTAAAAGAATTAGATTCTTTTAGACTTTGAACTACAATATTGAATATGTAGGCTACATGTGTTAGTTGTTGGTAGAGATAAACCCGGAATCGGAGAGGAAGAATTTTATATTCTATCTCCTGGTCTCTTGTTTGTTGGTAGAGATAAACCCAAAATCGAAGATTAAGAATTTTATATTCTATCTCTTGGTCTCTTGTTTGTTGGTAGAGATGAACCCGATGATGGAGAGGAAGAATTTTATATTCTATCTCCTAATCTCTTGTTTGTTGGTAGAGATGAACCCAAAATCGGAGAGGAAGAATTTTATATTCTATCTCCTGGTTTCTTGTTTGTTGGTAGAGATGAACCCAAAATCGGAGAGGAAGAATTTTATATTCTATCTCCTGGTGCAAAAAAAACTCAAAGTGGGATCGGTTTGATTATTCAACTGAAAGTGGACCTCTCGTTCATTGAAGGAATCGAGAAGTGATTTTGGTTTTGGTCCTAACTGTAGTAAGGTTTGACCAAGTGGGAGTTTTGAGACGATCCTAACTGTAGGAAGGTTTGACCGCTCGATTTGTGGACCTCTCGTTCATTGAAGGAATCGAGAGGGGATTTTAGTTTTGGTCCTAACTGTAGTAAGGCTTTAAGACGATCCTAACTGTAGAAAGGTTTGACCGCTCGATTTATGGACCTCTCGTTCATTGAAGGAATCGAGAGGGGATTTTGGCTTTGGACCTAACTGTTTAAAGGTTTGACCAAATGAGAATTTGAGACGATCCTAACTGTTTAAAGGTTTGATCGTTCAATTTGTGGACCTCTCGTTCATGAAAGGAATCGAGAGGGGATTTTGGCTTTGGTCCTAACTGTTTAAAGGTTTGACCGAATGAGAATTTGAGACGATCCTAATTGTTTAAAGGTTTGATCGTTCAATTTGTGGACCACTCGTTCATGAAAGGAATCGAGAGGGGATTTTGGCTTTGGTCCTAACTGTTTAAATGTTTGATCGTTTAATTTGTGGACCTCTCGTTCATAAAAGGAATCGAGAGGGGATTTTGGCTTTGGTCCTAACTGTTTAAAGGTTTGACCAAATGGGGACTTGAGACGATCCTAACTGTTTAAAGGTTTGATCGTTCAATTTGTGGATCTCTCGTTCATGAAAGGAATCGAGAGGAGATTTTGGCTTTGGTCCTAACTGTTTAAAGGTTTGACCAAATGGGGACTTGAGACGATCCTAACTGTTTAAAGGTTTGATCGTTCAATTTGTGGACCTCTCGTTCATGAAAGGAATCGAGAGGAGATTTTGGCTATGGTCCTAACTGTTTAAATGTTTGACCAAATGGGGTTTTGTGTGGGAAGATTGATCCAAAAAAGTGATCGAATCTCATCTCAGCAAAAGAGTATTCGGAAATCACCGTGGGGATGTAGTGTTTATCACTTTGTTTGTAATGATCGGGTTATCCCTAAGAAAATTACATATATCATTCTTCCGAGAACTTCCTGTTACATGAACCATTCACCCCCAGCTTTCCTCATGAAACTGGGTTTATCATTATATTCAGCTGCATGATCAGGTTATCCTTAAGAGTACCATGCATGGTGCTCTCCAGGAATTTCCCGTGAAAGAAAAGAAATAGTTTTGACTCATATACCTGTTGGAGTATCGAGGAGCAGTTTATACTCGTATACTCTTTGGAGTGAGGGGAAACAGTTTATACTCGTGCACCCAATGGAGTTAGAGTCGTCTTTACTTGGCTTGTTTCGCCGTTATGACGCCGGAGTCAATTAAGGCTTGGGTTTTGTTTTTGAGTCCGAAGCAAATCTCGGTGGGATGAAGAACCCTTCTGTGGTATGCACAGTAGTTTGGATCCGTAATCCTCTTAGCTCCCTCCTGATCTTTAATAGGTGGTAACTCGATTTTGTCATTGGCGAGGAGGTATTTCAATATGGCTGGAGCTTCATCATTTTCGAAAAAATACTCCTTTTGAAACTTCGGATCGAGAGTCGCGTTCCCAGCAATTGTAGATGTCGTCGGTCGGCTTCTCTTAGCTTTCTTTCTTTTAAGAAAGTGTTCAGCTTGTTCACCGCGCATTTTCAAATCTTTCCAAGTTTTTGATGGTACGACCCCCAGGGCTTCCAGGACATCGATGGAGAGATTATTGTGGCATGTTTGCAAGATGAACTCCTCTGTAACAGGATCTCTGCAATTCATTGCTTTGTTACGGAAGCGCTTGACAAAATTATCGATTGACTCTCCGTCTTTTTGCTTCTCATCCAGAAGGGTTCCGATTGACACTTCGGTATCATCATCGAAGAAATTGCTGAGAAATAAACTTTCCATGTCATCCCAGCAATTGATGCTCCCTGGCTTGAGACGCCGATACCAATCGAAGGCCGACCCACGAAGGGTGCCAACGAATGACCGGACCATTAAAGCCTCATTTCCAGAGATCATGCCCAAATGAGACTTGAAATAAATCAAGTGCTGAATAGGCGAGCTCTTCCTATCAAACGGTGTGAAGTTAATCAGATTGAATTTTGACGGGTACGATATTGAATCTCATTCTCTTGGATATTAATCAGATTGAATTTTGACGGGTACGATATTGAATCTCATTCTCTTGGATAGGGACACAGAATACCCATCTTCTTTACTTCCTGAGCTGTCATCAAAGCGTTGATTTTGTTTTCAAGCTCTTTTATTTTCTCGTCATCGTCTATGACTTCATTCGAAGGACGTTGAGGAGAATGAGTTAGACCACCCCCTGTAAGAGGTGCCATGGAACCACCCTCAATATCGTTATTGGGAGGATGTGTTAAACCACCCCCAGCGTTATTGCTATTGGGAGGTGCATCAGCAAATATGACTTCCTCCACTTCCGGATCACTGTCATCTGCAATATTTTGAGTGCGGCGGCTGGATTCAGCTTGCTGACTGGACTCAGGAAGTTAAGACCGTTGAGCTAGCAATTCTTTCATTTGTTGAATAGCCAACTCCATCTCTGTCTTCATCTCAGCTCTAATTTCTTCACGTTGCTTGGCTAGAGCTTCTTGAAGCATTTGAGCAAACTGATCAGAAGTGATTGTGAGCACTTCTCTAGTTTGCCCCGTGCTAGATACTGTATCATCAGAAGCGATTGCAGAACAAGTGTCCGAGAATTCATCCTCCGAGGACATTCCTTCTTGCATTCTCTTGTAATCTCTGCGTCTGATGGCTCCTAATTGGAGTCGAGACATCCTTTGAACAATTCTTGGATTGACTTTTCCTTTCGGGGAAAAGTCAGGATTTGAGTCACTTGAATGCCGCTTAGACTTTCTTTTATCAGCCACGTTGATGGTGACTTCAAGGAATTCATCATCTTGGACAGCTGATTTTCTCTCGCGGAAATGTCGATATCTCGGTGAAAAGCCTCTGGAACACTAAGACTCTTTGCAGGATGGCTTCTCGTTTGGAGTAGTCACATTCTGACAGTACTGCTCTAATGAGTCGCATACAGAAACAATGAGAGCTCATTTCTCGGACAATCCTCTTTCGAGTTTTGTTCACACCCCCAGCTTGATAGTACAACTCATCGGTATAATTACCGGAGAGTCCTATCATCTGTTGGTATGAGCCCCCAGGTATAACAATGTCTTTTGACGAACATGTCTTCTTCTGAGGATATAAAGCCTTGTTGGCGTTCTCAGGATAACTTGTTGCCGCATTTGAGCGATCCAAGGTCACGTCAGGAGTCGCATGTTTAGAACCACCCCCTTGCGAGTGCAGAGTCTTAACAGGCTCCTGAGTTTCATTACGAACTCCCAAACGGGTAGAAATTAGGGTTTTCCCATCTTGGAGTTGTTTTGACTTGATAGGAGGATACTTACGACCCCCAGTGTAAGAATCTATTTGGGGTTCATTCACCGGACCCAAGCGTTCTTTGACCGGAGCTTTGCCTCGATCTTCAGGTAAAGGATCGAGGCTATCCACCATTATAATTTTGGATTTCGACAGGTCAGGACTGACCCAGGGTTTCACTGGTGATACAGCGTGTGTTGACACAGTAGACGGACCCGGAACGGACGTTGATGGAGTCGAAGGAGTACTCTTGTGAAACTTTTTTTGGCCGCGGCAATGATTGGTGTCGCGGTCGAACAGTGTGCCGCGACAGCGGAGACTGCCACGGTTGAAGGAGATACTGCGATAGTATGAGCTGTCACGGTTGAAAGAAGCGCCGCGGCAATAAAGACTGCCGCGGTCAAATGTTGTGTTCTGCAGACCCAATTTTTGTATGAGTTTGGATTTGGGGATCCATACTTTGTGATTCTTTGGTGCTTCCTTAGACACTGTTTTCTTCTTTCCTTCTCGTCTTTGTTGTAAAAGAGCAAGGGCACGAGCGGTGTTTGCCATACGCTTTTGTATGCGTTCTTTGAGGGTCGAACGGACCCTTTTGATAAGAGTCCATTCATCCGTCGTTAGTTTGGCAGAGATATGAGTGATTGGTTGTTGAGACAACTGAACCACTCGATGCCTCCTCGACTCTAGGTCTGCGTGATAACGAACCCCGTCGGTTTGTTCCAAGGCCTTAGCTAATTGACGAGCGCGGTGTTGCCGTCGCCTCTGACGAGCCCTCTTCGTCAGAGTTGGCGAACTTCGATCGAACGACTCCTTAATTAGGATGAAATCATTATGAGCAGAGCTTCCGGCTTTGGGGGTCGCCTGGATAATGTTGCAAGACAAGGCCTCAACAACGATTAGGCGAGAGTCTTCACTTTTAGCCTTCTTTGGCGTATAAGCTTTCTTCAATGATGAGATCCTCTTGTACTTGCGAAATAATGAAGATCTTGAAGAGGATGATGAGAGATATTCCTCAAACTTGGTTTGGTCAAAC
>NC_033798.1:32700916-32707605 GCF_001876935.1 Asparagus officinalis
TTCTGGATCAGACCCGTCAGGTGCTGACATCATGTCCGCTCGATGGAGAACTAGCCACGCCATTAAATATGTGTACGGCAGTTTGACACTCGACAATGGAATTTTAGTTGAAGGCTCAGCACCCACTTTGGTAAAAGTGGTAGCTAGGTTACGCAAACCGCTATGGAGGTCAGCAATCATAGCGGAGAGTAAGGATAACCTACCTCCAACGGCTAGTTGCACGGCGGGAAGAAGAACCTCAAGAGGAAGCGCCTCGGAAGACTGATGCGGCACTACACATTTCTTTAGCCATATGGCCAGATAACCAGCAAGAAGAGTCGCAGGCTTCATTCTTTTGGTGGCTTGCCACAAGAAGGTGCTGAATTTGGTGCCCTTAAGAAAACCACCTTCAGATGACTCAGTCCTATAAGACTGAGCATTGATCTTCATAATTAGCCTGTTAACGTCAGAAGGGGTTAGAATCGGTGATTCACAGACAGCTTCACCGGTCGGGCTCTCGAGATTCTGAAACAAATAGTGAGCGAACTGTTTTAAACTAACTCGAGCTGCCTTCTTACTCTTTACTTCAATCTGGGCTATCGCTATCTGATAGTGACAAGTTAATTCCCAGAGTATGTCATAAGCAGGAGAGCCAACCTTCTTCATCTTCATGAGCTGACGATTGTTGGGAAAATATTCTTGATAAGGAGTGTTCCCCAATGGCAGTCCAGATACTTGCATCATTTCGTGGAGCGGAAGCCCTAACTCCCCATACTTGGTAAGAAATGTATTGGCCTCCGGAATATAAGACTCAAACAAAGCAAGGAAATGATCTACGCTGACTGGAAGACCATGCATGCTGGCTCGGATCGGAGCATATAACCCCAAATTCCTTAACTCTTGATCCCAACGATTGAGTACATACTTGGTCATCCTAGCCCACCATTTGTCGGGAAGAGAATGAACCCATCCATAACATCTAAATTTTGGAATGGGGAGTTCTCGGCCAACCCGAGCGAGCCTATTCTTTACAGTATTGGCCCTTATCATCAGTTCGTTCTGGGGCCCGCTATCTGGTCCAAATATCCCTGGGTGAAGGCCACGGACATTATGCCTGCCGGTGGAGCCAGGAGCGCTGACATCATTACCAATAAATCCACAATGGATATGCTCGTGATCTTCTGTTAGATGCCACGCTATTTTTCTCGAAACAGCCAGATTCCTTAATTGCAGAATCGAATATTGACGAGGGAATGGAGGAAGAAATAGAAAAGCACATTCATGCTCATTCAACCAAAGTTCAGAGCCACAGCAGAGATTGTCTGGATCTTCTATCGAATCTCCGAACAGATAGTCAGGCTTCTTCAACAGTTTGGTAGAATCTCTATTTGGAGTTAAGGGTGAGTCAGTCAGCAAAGCGCGCAGAGTGCGACGACCTCCCTCACGAATCAACTCTGGAATACTATTATCACAGTCTTTACTAAACTGGTGAGCCTCTCTAACCAAAAAGTCGCCGCGAAAGGATGCGTGAAGAGTACCACTCTGGCCTGGGTCCTCTCTATCAGAGAAGGCCACAGAGGGAAAAGGGACTACAAAGAAAAGTTGGAAAACAGTTGTGTAAAAGAGGCTAACGGACAAGTAAACCCGCACTAAGTAGCCGCGGTGGTTGTTGCCGTCGCGCGTTACCGCGGCAGCCTATACTATCGCGCTCAGGCGCGACAGCACGTGCTGCCGCGGTAACTGAGCAGCGGCCTTTGATTTTGACAAGGCACGAGTTCGACAAAGACTCGCACCTTGGCTGTGGTACATGTCTTGATTGAACAAGATATGTGTTTTGAAGCGTCAATCCCCTCGATGGAGGATGTCAACTCTTCCCGGATGCCCCTCAAAGGGGGCAAACGAGGTTATACAAGCAGAAAACAGTAATTTTGAACAGAGGAGAGTTAAAAAAAATTCACCTCCGAATGAAGGGACATCAGCCTCCGCCTCCTCCGACGCCTGAGCTGCAGACTTTCCCTTCGAAGCACGGGTTTTCTTAGGCGACATGGTGAAATCAACCTAGGATCAAAGAAAATTAGGGTTTAGAGATGAGATTTCAAATCAAAAAAAAAAAGCAAAACTAACCCAACAGCAAGGGATGGGTTCGGTTCTACCTGAGAATAGAGGGGAATAGATCCGAAAGATGAACACAGCAAAGGGAACTTCAAGATCTGAGGAAAGACTGTGAAACCCTAGGTCTTGTTCGGAGAAAATCGCTAAGATCCGAAGAGGTGAAGAGAAGAGGAGCCAAGGTTTACCTTATATAGGGTATGGAAGAGAATTTGAGGGGATTTCGAACTCAAAGAAGCGGGGGAAATGACCCGAAAAAGGCCCAACAGCGTCTTATAACCCGATTGGCTGAGGCGCTGCGCGGCATTCGATGCTGTCGCGCTCGAGCGCGGCAGTCTATGCTGCCGCGCTCAAGCGCGACAGTATAAGCTGCCGCGGCAGCTAACCCACCAAGATCCACTTCGACATACAGAAACATGGTGCATACACGATAATTCTTCGGTGTTTGAACACATACATCTCCCTCTGTATTTGGAATACATTCTCGGACACTCCGATGAGTATATGAGTATAAACTGCATCTCCCTGAACCTCCCAACGGGTATATGAGGTTAAACTGTTTCCCGAACACTCCAATAGAGCATATGAGTATAAACTATTTCTCCATTTTTCAACAACAGTTCTGATTCAAGACTTCGACAACGGCCACGCGATAAACACAGTACCGGAGGAATTTTAGCTATTCTACAAAGCACTGAGTAGACTAAAAGATAAAGAAGTCAAGGATTGAAGCCATTCACAGATCATTCTACGCAACTTCTTCAACAAAGCACTGGAGAAATTGCAAGGAAAGCTTATCATATCCAAAGTGTCCCAGACTCCTCTCTAAAAAAATGATGAGTCTGAGATACTTTAGAGGGGGTATAAGCGCGACAGCTTGTCGTGTCGCGGCTTGGGCGCTGCAATCTAGGGTGCCGCGGCTATGTTAAAGGAGTGTTGCAGCAGTTACGAAACAGTTATATGATGATTTTTGAGGCCCACGTGGCAGCATACCAGAAACAGAACGTGTGCTGACGTGGACAAGCAGTTAAACCACGAAAAAAGGTGGTTAAAAGTCGTGGGAGAGCGGTTTTAAGCACGATCAAACGTGCTGATAACTGCCTCTTCGGCCGCGGCAGCTTACACTGCCGCGCCAATAGCCGCGGCAGTGTAGACTGCAGCGGCCAAAGAGAAAACGGCCAGTCAGTTATTTCGCCTCCGTTTCAACTGTGGTGCACTGAGAGCCCTATAAATACCTCCCTAGGCACGAATTAAAGGACAGAGAGCATTTTTGGAGCAGAAGATACTTGAGTCTTTGGTGATTTTGAGAAAGAAAGAGAGAATTTTCACCCTCTGACAAGCATCATTTGGTGAATCCTAGAGATCTAAGCTCAGACTTGATCTTTGGAAGAACGGACATCTTACATCGATAAGATATTCGTTTTCAAATCTTTACTTCGATAAACGAAGGAGAGATCCTTAAACAACCTCTCGATCTACGAATCGGTGGTCCACGAACTAAAGCGTTCCCGGCACAGGCAAAGTCCCACAAAAGCAGGAGTTGATAAACAATTTCTGTGTTATTTTCTCAAGAGTTGTATTTTCTTTTATTTTCATTGTAATTCTTTGTAAACGATCGAAGTTTTAATGGAATCTGCAATGGAAACAACTTTCGCTGAAAACACCCTTATATTCAGACAGTTGAACGCATGATTTAGACATGCGTTCTGGTGACCAACCTCCGCTTATCACGTAACTAACCCCTTCAAAGGGGTTAATATTCCAAGCAATAACCTGACGGCTGAGATCATTTTACCCCAGACGAGCTGATCAAGAAGATTCTTCCGAAGCTGTCTTCCTGACTAAGCTGGGGATGAAAGCCTGTTCATACAAGCTGAAGTCCAAGTCATTATTGACGAACTAAACAAGAAAGAGGATGTCAACAAATTTGTCCAGAACCCTGAGATGCTCAACTCAGTCTGCGATGGGATGCATTCAATCAGCAAAATCTTGGATCTAAAGTATTTCGAAAATTCGTCCTAGTCAACCGCGAACTTTCGAAAACTTTGGAGGGGGTTCTGTAGGTTGTCTAAAAAAATCACAATGGATAGCTAATCCCCATTAGGCTATAACAAAGAAAATTACAATCAGATGACTTTCTTATTACCAACAGAAAGCTACAATCGAGGGACGCCATTATGGACCATGAAGAAATCGAGAGGTAGAATTCATCCCTATAGTCAAAACACAAGGAGCTACGCTCCAAAAGTCAAAGCACCGCAATCATTACATCCTCAGCTATCAACACAGTCCCATTGATCTTGATGGTTATGACAACAACATGACTAATATTATATTAGCAACTATTAGAGATGTTGATGAGTAGTGTAATGATTTTAGAAAAGCAGGAAGATCTAGAGAATTGTGGGCAAATATTCGACATGCTGAGAAGTACAAAGCCACACAAAGAGATAGAGCGTTATTGAGATGCCTCAATTATCACAAATGACCTGAATAGGACCTTCTTGAATGGTTATTGGTGTCATCCATATATAAAGACAGAAAAGGCAGCCACAACTTCACTGTTCGCAGTTCAATCGCTGCCCAACGCAGCTCCAAATCGCTGCCCAACGCAGCTCCAAATCGCTGCCGAACGCAGTTCAATCGCTGCCCAACGCAGCTCCAAATCGCTGCTAAACGCAGTTCAATCGCTACCCAACGCAGCTCCAAATCGCTACCGAATGCAGTTCAACCGCTGCCCAACATAGCTCCAAATCGCTGCCAAACGTAGTTCAATCGTTGCCCAACGCAGCTCTATACCGCTGCCAGACGCAGCTTCAATCACCGTCAGACGCAGTTCTACAACACTGTGAAACGCACCTTTAAACATCGAAGAACGCAACAGAACGCAGCTTCACATCGCTGCACAACACAGCTCAATATCGCTGCAGAACGCACTTCCAGATGCTGCGTTCAAGCGCAGAATCTACGCCAGAACGCAAGTCAAAGTTCTGACATGTTCAAACACGATCCATGCAGTTTCGAAAACCGCTCTTGAGGAGTGGTTTACTTGGGTTGTTACAACCGATTAATGAGGCAACTAAACCCTCATTTAGGAGCGGATTATGGGGGCAGTTACGCCCCTAATCTCCCTATAAATATCAACAAACTCAACAGAGTTCAGGGTTGGACTTTTGGAGAATCAAAGAGAGAGATCTAGAAATCGGATTCAGAGAGTGAGAGGATCAACTCCTTACACAGTCTGGGGAATCATCATCAGCTGAAGAGTCCAGACATTCGATACTTGGCTTATTAACCGAATTATTTTCGGTTCCAATAACTCTTTTCATATTAGAGTTTGCTACTCGTTCTGAGCTACAATACTCGTCAAGAGTTATCAACCAGACAAGTTAGTTATTCCAGTGAATTAAAATTTTCGGATCATCAACGAGAAGCAAACTCGACGCGAGCATTCGAGGGAAGCATCTCATCGCCACCGTGAAGAACCCAGTTTTAAACAAAGGGGAGAATCTAGATCATTCTCTTCTCTTTTGTAATCAGGAAATCCAATTGTAATCGAGAGTTGAGAGATTTGTAAACATTCTTTTTTCTAAGCAGTTAGAGAGAATAAAATCAAATACAGTTCTTTCATTCATTTTCTTATTGCAAAATTTTCCACAAACATCGCTGTAAGGGCAGAGATCGTCTGCGGTCGACCGCCCCGGTCGACCGTGACGCTCTGCGCGGTCGACCGTGATGCCGCAGCGGTCGACCGCCAGGCGCGTATCAGAGTGCGGTCGACCGGTGCGGTCGACCGCCGCACAGTCTGTTGCAAAATCCCTGTTCTGTATGTTTTATTCATGTTCGAGGATTTTGCCTATTATTTGACTCTAGTTTTTAGTATTACTATGTATCCATGCATGATAGATGACCTGAGGGTACCAATTGGGGATATACACACTGATTTGAGTGTGAATTGATATAAGTAGATTTCACTATGTATCTCAGCGATAATAGGTAGAATTTCATACAATATGAGAGAATTCTAGCTGATGGTTATATCGCGTATATGCTTTGGTATTAAAATATCACACGCAGATGGATAAGACGCGACCCACAAGCAGCAGTTGGATGCGTACTACGCCCACTGATAGATAGTTACATCCCTAGTGCCATGATCGAGAGAGATTATGTAAGTTTTTAAACTAAATTTTACAATTCTTTTTTAATCAAGATATTATTTGCTAAGTTGTGCATATATTGATTAAATCGTAGATCAATGCTTTTGATGAGATTGAGGCTAATATAAATGAGTATATCAATGAAATTCAGGATCCGACAGTGTTAGGGATCTTCAATAGAATCAAACAGAGAATAACAAATGTGTTCCATAAAAATTATGTTGACGAGTTTGAAGGACATGAGGATAGGTCACGCTAATTTGGTTAAGTGTACATGTAAAAACGTAGGACAAGTCAAAGGGCGGCACGTGACGATGGAGTCGATACTTCTCATAGCATGGCGCATGCTGATGGACCTGACACTTTTCAACCTCATACACAATCAGTTCAGATCATCGAGGCTCATCAGCATGGACAGAGGGGGCGAGGGCGAGACGGGGG
>NC_033798.1:32707615-32708781 GCF_001876935.1 Asparagus officinalis
GGAAGGGGAAAGAGAGAGAGGAAGGAGGGGAGGATTTTAGGACGTATGTGAAATTTTACATTATGATTATGAATTTCAAGAATATGTATAGTTAGATTGTTCAAATGTGTTACTTTTGTGGATCGATTTTTGTTTGTATATGTGATTTTCGTGTGTATTGCTTGATTCATGGTTGAATTTTATGAATATTGTTGTAAGTTAGTATATATTCGCAAATTTTAGATTTTTGGTTGGATTTTGATGTATATTGTCGTGAATGAGGTGGAAATTTTATGTATATTATTGTGAATGAGGTGAAAATTTCGTGTAAATTATTGTGAATGAGGCAGAAGTTTTTATGTATATTATTGTGAAATTTCATGTATGTATATAAGAAACATGCACCAATTCTATGCATATTTGGGGCAAACCTACAACTCCACGGGATTTTAAATCCCATATAAAATCTCGTGGAGTTGCAGGCCACCTCGCCAGAGAGTGATGCCCTCTAGAATTTGGCTTGCAACTTCACGAGATTTGAAATCTCGTGAAGTTTAAGCTTCACGGTATTTCAAATCCAGTGAAGATTTGTCACCCTTAACGAGCTTGTTAATAAGTTGCTTAAACTTCATATGATTTTAAATCACGTGAAGTTTTTTAACTTTATTTACAAATTTCTACCAGTTTCAGCTAGGTAGCTGAAACTGTGTCAAAATTTGTAATTAAAGTTGAAAGGGGTCAATTTTTGGAATTAAATTTCTAAATAGGTCTAAAACAAAAATTTGCCATATATATATACACCTAGGGTGTAACTAACTTAGTTACACCCACTTGTAAAAGTACCTATTTGAGTGTAAATATTAACGATCAATATCGTTTATTGTGATCTATGTGTTCAAAACTTTATGGAGGCAAAAAATCACATAGATAAGATTTTTCTAGTTTATACATCTAATGACATAGAAATGAACGGTCTGTAATGGGCTAAAGTGCTCATTATTTTGAGTTACTTGAATTGTAGGACAGAACTTTCCAAACCACATGATTTTTGATCCACGCTCATTTGGTGACATGTAGATCACAATGAATGGATATCGATTGCCAAACATGTATTTTTAAAGATATGTGTAACTAACCTAGTTACACCCTAGGTGTATTATAACCCTACCATATATATATATATATAT
>NC_033798.1:32708801-32712014 GCF_001876935.1 Asparagus officinalis
TCTTTTTCTCTCTCTCTCTCTCTCTCTCTCTCTCTCTCTCTCTCTCTCTCTCTCTCTCTCACTCTCTTCTTTATGATATTACTATGATGACTTGAAATGAGTTTTGGGGGAAAATTCTAGTTCCATCTAAAATTTTCCAACGGCGTCGACTTCGGCGGTGCAAATTTCCTAACGTTCATCATCGATGGTGAAGAAAACTGCGATCTTAAAGATGATGATGACGAGTTGCATCGCCAACCCCCTTAAGTTTACATATTATTATATATTTTTTAAATCGATGAATTAAGATTAAAGTAGAGTATGTAAATTTATATATTATTGCTATTTCACTATAATAAGTTTGTTGTTAAGCTTATGAGTTGATGGTGAAGGAAGGTTACATGTTGGTTTTGAAGGTTACGAGTTGGTTGTGAAGTTTACGAGTTAGTTGCCAAGGGTACATGCTGGTTGTGAAGCTTACGAGTTGGTTATGAAAGATTAGGAGTTGGGTGTGAAGGTTATGAGTTGATTGTGAAGATTACATATTGTTTGTTAATGTTATGAGTTTGTTGTAAAGAATATAAGTTGGTTGTGAATGTTACACCTTGGTTGTCAAGGTTACACATTGGTTATCAAGGTTACGAGTTGGTTGTGAAGGATATGCATTGGGTGTGAAGGTTACGAGTTGGTTATTAAGGTTATGCGTCGGTTGTGAAGGTTATGAGTTGGTTGTGATGGTTACGAGTTGGTTGTGATGGTTATGAGTTGGTTGTGACGGTTATGAGTTAGTTGTGAAGAAAAGTTGCGTATTGGTTTTAAAGGTTACGAGTTGGTTGTGAAGTTTATGAGTTAGTTGCTAAGGGTACATGTTGGTTGTGAAGGTTACGAGTTGGTTGTGAAAATGTTACGAGTTAATTGTGAAGGATATGCATTGGTTGTGAAGGTTATGAGTTGGTTGTGAATGTTACGAGTTGGTTGTGAAGGATATACGTTGGTTGTGAAGGTTACGAGTTGTTTGTGAAGGTTACGAGTTGTTTGTGAAGGATATGAGTTGGTAGTGAATGATACATGTTGGTTGTGAATGTTACACGTTGGTTGTTAAAGTTACGAGTTGGTTGTGAAGGATATGCGTTAGTTGTGAAGATTAGTTAACAACAATCACAATCAACTCATTGTCGAGGCTCACAACCAACTCGTAACCTTCACAACACGAAACCTTCACAACTAACACGTAATCTTAACAACCAACTCATAACCTTCACAACCAATGCGTAACTCTCACAACCAACTCGTAACCTTCATAACCAATGCCTAACATTCACAACCAACTCGTAACATTGACAACCAACGCGTAACCTTCATAACCAATGTGTATCCTTCACAACCAACTCATATCCTTGACAATCAATGCGTAATCTTGACATCCAATACGTAACCTTCACAATCAACTCATAACCTTTCACACTCGACTTGTAACCATTTCATAACCAACTCGTACGCTTCACAACCAACACGTACAAATGACAACTAACTCATAAACTTCATAACCAAGTCGTAACCTTCAAAACCAACATGTAACCTTCATTCACCACCAATTCATAATCTTAACAACAAACTTATAATAGTGAAATAATAATAATATATAAATTTACATACTAATAATATATAAAGTTACATATTCTACTTTAATTTCAAGTCGTCGATTTAAAAAATTTACAACAATACATAAACTTAAGGGGGTTGGCGCATAACCCATCATCACCGTCTTCAAGATCGCAACTTTCTTCACCGCCAATGATGAACGCCGGGAAAGTTTCACCATCGACGTCGACCTCGTTGGAAAAATTTAGAGGGTACTAGAATTTTTCCCTAAAAACCCATTTCAAATCATCACAGTAACATTATGAAAAAGAAAGAGAGAGAAAGAGAGAAAGGGTATTATGGTCTTCACATGTTTTAAACTCTTGGGTTTTGTGTTTTGGGGGATCAAGAAATTATGGCTTTGCTTTTGGGGGTTTGGGAGCGTTGAAAAAGTCCTGGGGGAAGGTGGAATACTTGTAAGGAAGTTGGAGGTTAGAAGAAATTTTCCCATATATTTATATACAAATAACCCTGCACTAAATTAATATGGACACATTTTTAAAATCGTCCGTTTTTCAAATTTAATGAGCAAAATCAACCATTTCATAAAAATTTTAGCAAAATCGACCCTTTTCTGCACGGGACTACTAGTCCCGTGCAGAAAAGGGTCGATTTTGCTAAAATTTTTATGAAATGGTTGATTTTGCTCATTAAATTTGAAAAACGGACGATTTTAAAAATGTGTCCATATTAATTTAGTGCAGGGTTATTTGTATATAAATATATGGGAAAATTTCTTCTAACCTCCAACTTCCTTACAAGTATTCCACCTTCCCCCAGGACTTTTTCAACGCTCCCAAACCCCCAAAAGCAAAGCCATAATTTCTTGATCCCCCAAAACACAAAACCCAAGAGTTTAAAACATGTGAAGACCATAATACCCTTTCTCTCTTTCTCTCTCTTTCTTTTTCATAATGTTACTGTGATGATTTGAAATGGGTTTTTAGGGAAAAATTCTAGTACCCTCTAAATTTTTCCAACGAGGTCGACGTCGATGGTGAAACTTTCCCGGCGTTCATCATTGGCGGTGAAGAAAGTTGCGATCTTGAAGACGGTGATGATGGGTTATGCGCCAACCCCCTTAAGTTTATGTATTGTTGTAAATTTTTTAAATCGATGATTCTAAGTATTTTTTGGGAGAACTACATGGGACTACTAGTCCCGTGCAGAATCGATCCTGTTCTTTCAGGCGTGGAGCGGTCGGGGGATTTAGCAAAATCGATCATTTTCTACACGGGACTACTAGTTCTGTGTAGAAAAGAGTCGATTTTGCCAATTTTTTTTAATGGTCGATTTTGTTCATTAAATTTGAAAAACGGTCAATTTTAAAAAAATTGTTCAATTAATATTGTTATACGACTAGTAGCCCAAGGATAACTATATTATAATAACAAAATTATTATAGCGATTCAATACAAAAACATCCCTCTCAGCTCTAAACCCCACAAAAACAACATAATAATATCCCAATCAAACCCACCCCAAAAACTAATCAACCAACAATCTCTCATTAATCCATTCTCTAAACCACAATCAACCACCAAATCCTCCCTCGTTTCCGTTGTACCCTCACCCCTTATCATGGACCGCCTC
>NC_033798.1:32712381-32720257 GCF_001876935.1 Asparagus officinalis
GGTCTCGCTTACAGGCCCTCCGTGATCGACGCTGCTCCTCCTCGGCAGCTAAACCCTAGCAGTCCGCCTCTCGATCTCGAGGGTCGTTTGGGCTCCTGCTCGCCGGCACGGAGCTCTCGGCCTTCGTCCGGGATCGCGCCGGCCGGAAGCTAGCCTTGCGTCTCTGCTCTACTCGCGCGGCCGGAGCTTTGACGTGGACTCTTCCGCGGGATCCGACGGTCAGATCGGCCTTATTCTCGCTGTCTCTTCGGGTAGCCTTGACGCCGTTAGGGTTTTGGTCGGTGCCGGCGCAAGAATCGATCTTGACCGTGATCGGGTGTTTCACGAGGCTGCGGGAGGGAACCGGATCGATTTGATATCGGCTCTTGAAAACTCGAACGGGGTTGTTTTGGGTTGGGCCAGGTTGGTGGATTCAGGCGGGAGAACTCCGGTTCATTATGCGGCGGCCAACGGGCATTTGGATGCCGTCAAGATTTGTTTGGAGTCTGGAGACGGAGATCCGGACCAAGCTGATTGGGCCGGTTGGAGCCCGTTACATTGTGCTGCGTATGGAGGGTTTTTGGACGTGGTTGAGTTTTTGATCGAACGGTCAAATTTTGATCCGAAGATTGCTGTCACTTTTGATGGTAAGAAGACGCCGTTAGATTTGGCCGTTGAGGCTGGGCATTCGCATTTACATGATGTGTTAGGGTTAGGTGATAAGTTGCTCCGGCGTGTGAGGGTGGGCGACGTGGACGGAGTTAGCGAGTGCATTTTCAGAGGTGTTGGGGTGAACCGAAAAGATCAGAATGGATGGGCTGCTTTGCATTGGGCGGCTTTCGGAGGCTGGGTCGACATTGTGAGGCTGCTCGTCGAAAATGCCGCGCAACTGGATGTTGCGGATGATGTGGGGTTTACGCCGTTGAGATGTGCAGTGGAAGGTGGGCGTGTGGAGGTGGCACTTCTGCTCGCAAGTTATGGAGCTCATACGAGGTTGAAGGGGGTGAAGGGCGCAGATTTATTCTCGATGAAATTGGATTCCTGCGCTGCTAATGCTGGTGGTTTGCTCTCATTTGGCGGTGATAGTAATCAAATAGTAGAATCTTGACCTTATTCTGCGAGTTTTTGGTGGTTGTTATTTTAGGAAAATGTAAATAGTTTATGTTGTTTTCCTCTTAGAATATTTGCTTTGGTGGCATCACATTGAGGAAGAGAGACCGATGCAATTTGTTTTCATTATTGTTCAATATATTTTCTTCTGGTTTTTTAAATAATTTGTTTTCGCCAATTATATCTTCCACGAAAAGTTGAATTTTGAGACAGACCGTTTTCACGTAAATCGATATCAATTTTGGCTTCCAAATTGTGGAGACTTGATGAAAGTATTTGTCACATGTCAGAGCCATTTAGCACGTCTTTAATTGTAGATGGAGGTCCATTTTTCTACTAACACGAGGGAAAAAGGAAACAAAAAACAAAAACAAAAACAAAAAGTAGAGGATTAAACAGAAAGAGACATACAAAAGTCTCTTCTCTTTTTACACACGGTACTGAAGTGTTTGAAATCTTTGATCTCTCCAAATGAAAGCATGGATATTAGCAGAAGAAGGAAGAACAAAGCAAGCAGAAACTTAGTACTAAGTGAACTTTTCCATGAACTTTCCACTGGAAGTTAGTTCCTGAGTCTCTTCACCAGAGTATAGGAAGTATTCATGTATCCTGATATGACAGCTATAACATGCATCGAGAAGGCGGCTGCTGCTTTCTGCATTTATCAGATATGGCTGTACATGAATTCTGTTATTTCCCAGCCGGAAGGAATATGAGAGAAGGATAATGGAGCTTGTTACTTATGAGGTGAAGATCATTCGCAGCAATCTTATCGAGCTCGAAGATGCACAAGCAAACAGGAAATGGTGCTCGACCTTGAGAATATGCCCTGTTTACGTCTCTAAGAAGTTTCCATAATAAGTTTTTGTTCTCATTGTTTCTTCTACAGTTTTGATTCTGATGTATTAGGTACTTGAAAGATAACATTAAAGTTTTCTTTTTTCTTTTGCCCTTTAAACTGGTTTCTGAGAGCTCAATTTGTGTGTTCCCGAGCTGCTCTGGTTATGTACATATATATGATGTTGAGCTTCATTGCTACTTTGGTAATAAGAATATTTACTTACAATAAAATAATAATATTAAAAAAGTAGATATGACACTTTATAGTTCTTCCCTTGCTAATGCTACTCTGTAGAACAAGAATTTGAACCATATTAGTCACGTTGGTTAATGAAAGCCAGGTCCAATATGTGCAGGCAAACTGTACTTCTTGCTGGCCAGAAACCAAATAACTTTTAGTAAACTTCTCAGAACCCCCTTGATATTTGAGGGTTCCCCACAGAGCCCTTTTAAACTTTCTTCCCACATAGTTAGTCTATTTGTTAATCTGAAAGGTTAAATTTTTTAGGCCGTTGGGTTAGTCTATTTTAATTATCGTAAATTTTTTTATGTTTGGGAGTTAAAATAATTACAACCTCTTTCTTTATAAATAGAGTGGTTATTTTTAAACTAGTCTAAATTGGTGGATTAGTAAGCCCCTTATTTTAAGGGGCTAGCTTATTTTAATCATTGAGACTTGTAAATCATCCTATCATTTTTGTGTTTGGCAAATGATGAGGGGTTAGTTCAGTTCACACCCTGTGTACATTTTTTGTGTTTGACGGACTAGAAAGAGTTTCACTCTTATTAACTCCTCGCTTAACTCTTCGCCAAACAGAGCTACAAGAAATAGGTGCAGTTGATCCGTCATTGACAAAAAAAAAGCAAGATACAAAATATGAGGGGCTAACTTCAAAATATTGAAGGTGTATTGGACTAATATTCAAGAAGAGCCAAAGAAAATGTTTTAAAGCCCATTCCACCGCCCAAGACTCACAGCGATCCGGCCCAATGGCCCATAGTTTTGCTTGTTTCAGGCTCTACAACCGACTTCTTCATCTTCACTCTTCCAGTGCATGACTCTTTCACTCACTCCCAAAACCCAAACCCCCAAAAATCCCTAAAATCAAGGAAATCTGAGCTCGATCCATCAACAATGGCGTCATTGGCAGCTAGGGTTTTGCGAAAAAACCGTGATTTTCTTTTGTTGCTCGTGGCTTTTTTTTAATGAGCTTAATCTTATGCTTTTGATCTGTGTTTCAGGGATCTCGCAGTTCGTTCTTGATGCTCAGAAGTCGGTGGGTTGGATTCGTGATGAGTCAGATTCGGGATTGACTCGCAGAGTTCTCCGTAATTAGCCAGGTTTAAATGTTTAGCTTCTCCTAATATACGAATACAAATTAGACTGAACTTGTTGCTGAGCTCTATCTGCTCTTTCCTGTGTAATAACTGCTTGGATTTAACGGGGTGTAATAAATTGAGGATAGCCTTTGGTTGTACTCTGTGAATGCTTGAGATGAAATGCCATGAAGTTTAATAGTGGATTGGTTGCTTTGATGTGGTGGTGTTATTTAATTTTCTATGACGGGTTCCAATAGGCTAGATTTCGAAGTGTTGGATACTAATTTAAGGGAAATGTCTTGGTACTATGTGTTAGTACGGCAATCAAAAAATAAGAATAGTGTCAAAGAGCAATGACCTTAAATATAGACTATTGGGGTCAATACCTAATAGTTTTAAGTGTTCTTTTTTGTTAATTTGGTTAGCTATCTGGTTTAGGACCCATTTAATTTCGGACGAGTTGGAGCCTAAGTTGCTTCTTAATGATTTTTTTTAAAGTCCAATGTGAAATCTGATGGTATTAGAAGAATGACTGAGGTCTCTAGTTAGCTTGTAGCTCTTGTTAGCCTGTATATGCTGGAAGCAACTTATAAATGCTAGTAGTCATGTTGTGTTGCTCATAGTTTTCATCTAATTAGCTAACATATGATATTTCTGTTGATATTGGTAGCCACGTTCTGTGTATAGATATCTATTTACTCGAAACGAAAGTTTACTAGCGGATGATGGATATCCAAGGTTGCCTGCTGAAGGCCCATGGTTTTCCATGGAGGTTTGATACGTTCTCTCAAATGAAGGAGGAGAATGTAGAAAATTGAAGTACTGGTGCAATCTCTGATTGGAAAAAAAGAAAAAAGAAAATACTGAGTAACTTGTATAGAATGTTGAGGCCAGCACCTAATAAATTAAGATTTTGAATTAATTTGGTTCCCAACCTATGTGTAAGATAAATTTAATTCCTGAATAGTCCAAATACTTTTAATTCAACAATTTCCTGTTGAGGATTGAGGAGCATAAATGAAGGAGGGAGATTGTTGGTAATTAATGTATGTGTAATATATGTATCTGACATGGAGATCATTGGTAATTAATGAATGTGTATGTGTAATCTATGTATCTGAGATTGACAAATTTGACTTCGATAGAAAGTTGAGGTTTAATAACCCCACAGTTCAAATTACATCCCAGCAAAATGTGCAGTCATTTTTTCACATATATACTGCAGAATATATAACATGGAGGTGACATACACATAATTTGTTTTTATTTCGAAGTTGATCCTAAATTTTGTTGCTGCCATATAGGTAAGCACCAAGGTTAAAGTGCATGGTTGATCAGATTCTTATGAATACCTTTCAGACCTGGTGTAAAGCTAGAAGTACTTGACAAGCTGTTTGCGATAATAACATAAAGCCAGTAATCTCAAATGTGAAACACCATATGCAAAGCTTGCAGAAACCAAGATAAACTGTCAGTGTAATTTTTCGGAATTAGCCCGTAAGAGATGCATCAAAAGAAGATTCTTGAGTAAATAAAAGGGTTCCAACATTCTTGATTTAGAAATATCATAGTGGATGTCTTTCAAGGATTTGATTGAAGATTTAAACATGACTAGGTGAAAGGAGCCTGGAAGGGGTTAACTTAAAAGGGCTTGTGAACACCAGTCCCTAAATTATTCAAGTAAACTAGATAGGCTTCAAACTACTCTCTCTAAATGAAAGAAATTGGAGCTTTAAACTCTCAAGAAATCGGACCTTTAAACTCTCTGAGTGGAATTGGTGATTTATATGTTTTGATGTCGAGGATCTGTTAAAAAAGTATCTCAAGTCTCAGTTCATGGGCAGTGCCATGTAACTGGTGGATAGTTTACCAGATTTATATATCCAATTAATTGTATAATACAATAACAATTTGAATTTTTTTATAGAGGTGTTTTGCTAGTTATATAAATAGTGGTGAACAAGATCGATAAACTCCTACATATTTGATTATGAAAGCGTACAATGCTGGAATTATCTTTCCTGTGAAACTGCAAATAAAATCCCATGAGTATTTCGATATTGTCATCATTAAAATTCTTTCAATCGCCCTGAGTCATTTGTACATAGGTATCATGGTAATTGTGTTTATTGCATCTTCAAACTGATTGAACTATAGGTTCGGAATCATTTAGATGTGCGTCAGCTTTGTACATAAGTATCCATGTTTTAGACTCATTTGATGTCAGCTGCTCTAGGCATGCTAAGTCTGCATGAAGAGCGGATATTCGAGCTAAGAATGTAAGAATTGGAGAGGTATGGTTCCGTGCGATATGGAGGCGATTCAAGCTTCTATACAAAAGTTATTGATGGCCATGATGATTTTAAATCCTGTAAGCACTGCTCATCTTCTGACCGACTATGATTCTTTATACTCTAGTATTATGTATATCTGTGTGTGCGCGTGCGTGTGTATACGCATGGCGGATCCAGGCTTTGTTGAGGTGGGGCACGTGCCCTACCTCAAATTTTGCAAGTCCTTAAGGAAGTATATAGTTTAGGTTGCTAGGTTAAATAATAGGCAATAATGCCTTTGGTTGAATATGTTCAAAATCCAATGGATTTTTACCTATTTCAGCATACATTTACAGAAAAAGCTTTTAAGAATAAATGCATGGCTTTGTTTCAAAATATTCTTTTTTAAGTTTTAAGAATACAAAACCAACAATTTTTTTTAAATCCTTCTATTTTATTTTTAAAAATACAATATTTGAGTATAATTTTCTTTTGTCGATAAAGTCTTTAACTATCCAAGAAAAATGTTATATAATTGTGCCCTGCCTACTTGAGAATCCTGGCTCCGCCCGTGTGTACGCATATTGGTGTGCTGTGGGTGGTGCGTGTGGTGGTGGTTGTATTGTGTATGTGTGTTGTTTGCTTTTATGTCTATTTTCAATTAGTAATGTTTTATGGCATCTCACAATAGTTGCTGGTGATGGTTGACTGGAAGATTGGAGTAACTTCTTTTTTCTGATTCTCTTTTGTTTGTTAATTTTATTTCCTTGGTCAGTTCACCATTTAATTTGGAAAAGGTTGAATAAGGCAGTCCTCGATGGGAAATTCTTGTAATGGTCAATTGCTGATAGATCAGAACCCCTGTAGCTCTATTGTTGCACTTGCAGTTAGACCCCTGGTATTATTGTCCAATTGCGGATAAAACCCCCCGAGTGATTTTTTTTGACTCTTTTACCCTTAGGAGGTCTATTTGTCAGAAAAATATTCTCTTCTCCAAGGATAAAAGAGTTGTTTATCTGCGAAAATAGTCTGCATTGCATCTATCCCAAATCGGGCGATGTTAGGGGGGTCTGCGCAATTAACCCTTCTTGTAAATACATCTGAAGTCTACATTGGATCTCTTGAGCTTTATATTTAAACAATTGGATTATTAAATTTCAATCTTGAATAGTATTTAGACTGACAACAGAGCATACTAGCCCTTGACTTATTAGACTTATTCTGAGAAAATCCTGTTCAAGAAAATCATCTCTTAGTGTATGGATCATGGAAACAAAAAGCTGCATATCCCTAGGTTTACATTTCTTCTGGTTAGATCGCAGGCTCATGCTAAATATTCACCTTTCAAGTGTCTGCTAATTGTGATCAGTAGAATTATCCAAATGCTAAATATTCACATAGAATTTATCCCTAGGTTTACATTTCTTCTGCTAAATATTCACCTTTCAAGTGTCTGCTAAATGTCAGCTATATGTTTGTTTGGTTCATTGCAAGTGCAACTGGATGCAAATGTCAGCTATATGTAACTACAGTTTCAATTATTGTCGCACATAGTTATTGTTGCAGTTGTTTGATTTACTTTTAAAATTCTGTATTAATTTGTAGTTGTGACTGTAGTTGCAGGTGTTTGGGATTTATCCCTAGGTTTACATTTCTTCTGGTTAGATCGCAGGCACATGCTAAATATTCACCTTTCAAGTGTCTGCTAATTGTGATCAGTAGAATTATCCAAATGCTGTGCTGACCCAAATTGGCCATACTTCCAGCTAGTATACCCAATAACGAGGAGCATTGCATAAACTGCTAGCTAAGTATTTGGGTCATCAAACATTGCAGCTTATCTTGCTATGACATTCTAGAAAACTAGGCTGATCTTTGTATTTAACTTCGATTCATATGCGCACAAAATTGATACTGCATTTGGTGTTTGATAAATTGTTGGTGAACGACAAGAAAGTGATTCCCATGCTCTTCTAGCCTGCGGCTTCATCATTTGTTCTTGTGTACTGTACATGGATTTTTACTGACAATAAACTTGAGCTCTTTCTAGGTGGATTCTTCGATCGATATTGTGCTTGAAAGATGATATTTATGAGTAAATGTAAAATAGACTAAATCCTGCTTTGGTTAATCTGTGGCTAATCTCATGTATTCCTATCCTCAACTACACGCCAATGTATGTGACAGTTTAAGGATCAAAGCTCCCTCTTCTTGCATGAATCTCTCATGGATGGATGCGTATGAAATATGAATCGCTTGCTTAACTTTGGTTATTGGATTTGGAGTTACTCAACTGCCAGAATTATGATGCAATAATCAATATCGGTAAATTGTTTTCATTCTTTGCTTTCCTT
>NC_033798.1:32720270-32731704 GCF_001876935.1 Asparagus officinalis
TATTAGTGATTTGTCTTTGTGCTACAAATGATTTTGTGTTTGACCTGCCTGAACTTTTAGGGCTATGTTTGGTTCATTGCAAGTGCAACTGGATGCAAATGTCAGCTATATGTTTGTTTGGTTCATTGCAAGTGCAACTGGATGCAAATGTCAGCTATATGTAACTACAGTTTCAATTATTGTCGCACATAGTTATTGTTGCAGTTGTTTGATTTACTTTTAAAATTCTGTATTAATTTGTAGTTGTGACTGTAGTTGCAGGTGTTTGGGATTTAGCTTTTTTTCTGCTTATTTGGTGACTGGTTGCAGTTAAACCTCATTTACGGCTCAAAGAGGTAGTAACTGCAACTTATGTCGAAATCTTTGCATGTTGCATGTCGCAACATGGATGAATTGCTACCACTGCGGTTGTGACCACATCTATAGTCAACACGAACCACATATCAAATGATTGCAGTTGACTCGAGATGTTTCAGTTGCAACGCCTCGAGTTACAAGCTTATACTCCTGTGACAGTGCAAATGTGGGTATAATATCTACAGAGAGGAACTTTACCTACTTGTATAATTTTTGTTAAACTCGAGGCATTTTTAGGAGGGATTTTCTCTTAAAAGATAGATTTTGGCGGCTCTAATATACACCTTTTCTTTAAAGTGTCTGGCAATAGCCAGGAATTAGGTTCACACTGTTAAATATTGCATACATAGTTCTTGCTTAGTCCCATATCAGGTAGAGCAGTAGAACAATCCTACTTATGTTGTAGATATAGACTACAATGTCAATGAATAAATATATTCTTTTCTCCTAATTTGATCTGTTTCTAGCATGGTATCAGAGCCATTCAATTAATTTCTTCCTCAAATCCTAACCCCACAAATCTAAACACGCACTTCACTATCTTCCCCAAAGCCCTAGCCTATAACCTAGCCACAACCCCATCCCCAAACCTTAGATCGTAACCCTAGCTGCTAGTGGCCAATATCTCAGCCATCCACGCCACTTCTCGTGTACCAGATCTACAACGTGGCTCGACCAACTGAGCTAAAATAGCACCATTGTGCATTAGATTTGCACCACCGCCATGACGTGTATTCAGATCTGCACTCACCACTATACTAACATGCATTGGATCTGCAGCTACTGCTACACGACGTGCATCAGATCCGCACCAGGGCTCGACCGACTGAGCCAAAACAGCACCATCGTGCAACAGTTCTGCACCATCACCGCACGACGTGCATCAGATCTTGACTAGGGCTCAACCAACAGAACCAAAACACCACCACGTGCAACAAGTTTGCACCACCGTCGCACCACGTGCACCGATTCTGCACCAGTGGTCGACCAACAGCGCCCTACCTCATCATCCATTAAAAAAAAGATCTTCATAGATCTTCATCGCTCAAAGCCAATCATTTGTCTTCCAACTAGATCATCATAGATCTTGCGTCATTCTTTTGGCTTACAACCTAGATCTTCATAGATTTTCGCTATTTATTTGGCCTACCAACTAGATCGTCATAGATCTTGCGCCACGTATTTGGCCTACAAACTAGATCTTCAACTAATCATTTAGCTTAATCAATTTTAAGATAATCACTTAGCTTCCTCTTACGACTATTCGTTAATAAAATATATGAGATAAGTGATAAGTTGGCCTCCGTCATGATGACGCTCGAGATGCACATCCATCAACAATTCATTGACGTAAAACTCGACGGTGATAGCTACCATCTCTGGTCCTACTCCCTACGAGTCATTCTCCGTAGTCGTGGGCTTTGGGGACACATTGATGACACTTCTAAACCTACAACTCAACCACTTTCTATCGGCAATCTCACCAAGGATATGGTTGCCCTCTCCTCTTATGAGTCTGCTCTTATGGCTTGGACCCTTGCTAAAGATCAAGGCAGTCCCCGAGCGAATTTCAGTGTTCGAAAGGCTTAGTACCGAAACGCCAAGACCAAGGTCTAGGCACTTCCGACAAAGAAGAAGGGTAATTGAAGACGGAGAATTTCCGAGGATCACCACCAATATGACCAGCAAAAGGGCATCGACAAGGGATAATCCCGAGTCAATTCCGCCGGTACCCCAATCGTACAGTCCGTCTCACCTTCCATTCAACTTCAGCTCGCATAATTTGACACTGTCATATCCCTCTAGGAATACTTGCAGCACCTTTACACACAGTTAGATGACGCCCGAGAGTTCCAACTATACCAGGAGATCTCTACGGTTACACAGGGTGATTGCTCGATCCGCAAGTTCTATACCCACATCGTTGATATCTGAGAACAACTTGTAGCCCTTGAAACACCCCTTAGTGACCTATCTTCCAGGACTATTTACCACAACAACAGAGATAAGCAATGTCTCCTTTAGTTCCTGATAAAAATCTGACCGGAGTTTGAATCCGTTCACAGCAAAATCATTCAGTGGTCACCTAGACCCACTCTTGAAACGACTGTCATAGAGTTACAGGCTGAGGAGATACGTCTTCACCACTCTTCCCATCAGTTCGAGGTCTGTCCACACCACCACCTCACGCTCAACTACTCACAGTGGTTATCCCTATCGACAGTACACCTCGTCGACTAGACAACTACAATTTGGCCCCAGATCCGCACGTAAACAATGGTGTGACATTCACAAACTCTGCGGACATTCTATGGACAAGTGTCGCGTGAGATTAGCTAAAACACCTTCCCTAACACTATCGCCCCAATGCCTTAGGCAACCATCACTGAGATTCCCTCCACATCTAACACCATCATCCTACACTGATCTCCTGCAGGCACCACATCCATCCGCTCCCTCATCTAACACAGGCTCAGCTGCTACTTCGTATGTCACTCAATCAGGTACAAAGACTAACTCATGGGTTTTAGATTCGGGTGCTACATATCATCTTACGTTATCACAAACACACATCCATAACCAAACACCCCTACCTCCTACAGCCATGGCACAACCGATGACACCTACCCAGACCTCTGTAGGTCACCTGCATATTAAGCCTCAATTCTCGTTCCCCAACGTACACCATGTCCCTAATGTCAATATGAATTTACTCTCAGTCTCGCAAATCACCTCGCATAACTATATTGCTACCTTCACCGCTTCATCTTGTCTTATACAAGATTCTTGCACGGGACAAATGATTGCGACTGGCCGTAATATCAGTGGCCTATACTACATGGACAAGCTCATCCTTCCCAGTTCTATTGCCTCTGTCATTTGCCTCCTTAACTCTAAACCAACCACCTGCGACCTCCAGCATCATCGCCTTGGTCATCTATCTTTACCTAGTCTTCAGATCCTCCACATTTGGCAAATTAGGAAAATTTCCTACTGATGCATTGTCAACCTGTACTGGTTGCAAATTGGCAAAACACTAGGGCTAACCTTTTCAAATAAGCAATCAACTCGCTTCTGCACCTTTTGGCCTCATTCATATTGACATTTGGGGTCCATCTCGTGGTGACAATCACTACTACATAATATTAATTGATGATCACCCCCTACCTGATGAAACATAAATCTGATGCTTTATGACATTTATAAAAACTTTGCCACTATGATCCTCACCTAATTCTTCTCCCACATCAAAACCTTATGCTCCGACTCATGGGAGAATATACATCCCATCGCTTCACATAATACCTTGCCTCTCAGGGAACTCTCTCTTAATTCTCTTGCCCATATGCTCACCAACAATACGGTGTAGCTAAAAATTGTCACCTACATATCCTTAAACCACTAGATCACTTCTATTATCTACATCTATACCCGTTCAGTTTTGGTCAGAAGCTATCCTCACGAGTGTTTGTCTCATCAATCGCACCCCCTCCACCACTCTAAAAGGCCTCACACCCTTTCAACCTTGCACCCTTTCAACAACTATACCAAACACCAGCAAACTACTCTCACCTTCGAGTTTTTGGCTGCACATGCTTCGTTTAACTTTCATCTTTAGAGTGCAACAAACTTTCACCTCGATCTATTTTGTGAATATTCCTTCGATACAGTTTCCATCATAAAAGGCTATCACTGCTATGACCCTTATTCTAATTGGCTCCGCATCTTTCCCCACGTCGCCTTCTTTGAACATCTTCCATACTACGCCCTACCTTCCCCACCTGTACCTTCACCGACATCCATACCCATAGATCTCATATTTCTTGATCATGACAAACCCTACCCTCTGGCACCACAAACCACTCCACAACTACGTCCAGAAATTAGACCTCCCACCGAGCAAGTGGCCAGTCCTGACCCACATCATGCTGCATTGGATCAATCAACCTCTTCACCAATTTCGATTGAATATGAACCACTCACTACTAACGTCTTACCTGAGCTAAGATATCCCTCCTGAGATCGCCAATCACCGGACAAATACCATGATCCCAACTTCACCTCCATTGCCTTTCACATAGACATTATGATAACGTCAGATTATGTGGAACCCCATTCTTACCATGATGTAGTTAAACACCCTGAGTGGCAACATGCAATGCACGACAAACTTACCGCTCTCCAGAAAACTCATGCATGGGATCTTACCACCCTTCCTTCTTGAAAGACCCCTATCAGCTGTAAATGGACCTACAAGGTCAAGACTAAAGCTGACAGAACCATAAGTGTTACCAGGTTCGGTTAGTCGCTCGAGGCTTTCTACAACAATATAGGGTGGACTATGAGGAGTCCTTTGTCCCAGTTGCTAAATTGACCACTACACTGCTCACCATTGCCGCTTCCCGACAATGACCATTATACCAAATGGATGTTAAAAATACTATTTTGCATGGAAACATCACTGAGGATATCTACGTGACCCCACCACCTAGACTCCCTCACTCCTAAGACCTTGTTTGTCACCTTCGCTGAGATCTCTATGGCCTCAAACAGGCACCCTGTGCATGGTTCGCCAAATTCACATAGGTTATGCAACCAACTAGTTTTCTTCCAAGTGAAAATGATCCAGCAATGTTCATCTCCTCCTCAAACAGCCAACGCGCCATCCTCCTCCTATATGTTGACGACATGATCATTATTGGTGATAATCCATCAACCATCAACCATATCAAATCTCACCTTCAATGAGAGTTCGAAATGAAAGACCTAGGCAACCTACATTACTTCATCAGATTGGTGATCAATCAAACACCATGTGACTACCATTTATCTCAACAAAAATTTGCCACCGACATCATCAATCGTACAGGGCTAACAGATTCCAAACCAGCTCGGACACCCCTCGAACTTAATGTCAAATTCAATGCTACCAATGGTGATCCACTAACTGATGCAACTAAATATAGAGATCTTGTGGGTAGCTTGGTCTATATCACCATCATCAGACCTGACACCTCTCATGTGGTTCATGTCCTCAGTCAATTTGTCGATGCACCTCACTTTTCTCATCAATCAGCACTGCTTCTAATTCTTCACTACATTCGTAAGACGCCAAGCAGAGCATTATTATTCTCAGCATCATCATCACTCATCATTCGTTCCTATAGTGATGCTGACTGGGAAGATGACACCACATATCGCCGATGAACCACCGGCTACTGTATCTTCCTAGGTGACTCTCTCATCTCTTGGAAATTCAGGAAACAGGATGTTGTCTCTTGCTCCAGTGCAGAATCAAAATATTGCGCAATGGCGTCTACTACCGCAAAGATAGTTTGGCTACGACGACTCTTTCTTGACATGGGTGCGTCTTCCACAATGGCAACTCCTCTTCATTGTGACAACATTAGCGCCATCAAAATTGCCAGCAATCCCATATTTTATGAATGTACGAAGCACATAGAGATTGATTGTCACTTCACTTGTCATCATCTTCTGGCTGGCACTCTCCCCCATGTGCATACTGATCTTCAACTAGCAGATCTATTCACCAAAGCTCATACCATATAGTGGCATTTATTTCTTCTTGACAAACTACCATTGGTTAAACCAATTGCAGTTTGACATGAAATGTTAAATATTGCATACATAGTTCTTGTTTAGTCCCATATCGGGTATAGCAGTAGAACAATTGTACTTACATTGTACATATAGACTACAATTCAATGAATATATACACTATTTTCTCTTAATTTGCTCTGTTTCTAACAACCTCGCCCTTGCTATTAAAACTTTTCCCCCTTTTTCTCTTCTTTAAAAAGAAAAGAATTTGGTTACATCTTATAATGAGGGCCAAGACCTGAACAAGTATATAATGAATTTATTATCTTTTTTAATGAAAAATAGAACTTTATAAATTGGAAAAAGATAAATGTACTATAATTTTGTTACTACGTTGGCACTATAAGAAATAAAGGAATGAGGTCCTTCCTTGCAACTTGTAAAAAAAGAAATGATGAGTCATCATGGCTCTGCTCTTTTGTTTCTTATAGTGCTAAAGTAGTAGGAAAAAAGTTGTCTATTTATCACTACTCTTATTAATTATAAAGAGGATCAAGGTTGATTACCTAAACAAGGAAGAACAAGTTAAGGGGTGCTCTTAGCCTAAAGAGAGAGCATATGCCATAAAAAGGACAAATTGAATGATAGTGAGAGTTGATCTATTTGTAACTTTGGCTGTATATGAAAAACACAACTCAAGAAGTTTGTAGCCAGTGTTAGAACCTCTTTCACATATATGTCAAAATGTCTTTTGCCCCTTTTTTCAATTCTTTGAAAACACTTCTCTCATCCACATCTATTACTATCCCATCTGTATTCAATCTCTAGCTAGTTGGATAGTCTTAATAGTAGCCATTGCAGTCACCGTCTAAATAGACCTAACTTCTTCGAATTTCTCTGCAAAAACTGTGCCCTTCAGGATAAGGGAAAAGTTTTTTTTTCACTTTGTTCGGTATGCTATGCTTGTGTGCTTCATTCTCACCCATAAAAATAATCATAGAGGAAATTCCATATGAAATCACACATTGAGGAAACTGGAAAATGCATGTTTCACTTTCACCTTCAACTTGGTTTAAGTAGTACATAATAACACAAGAAGAATATTATCATCGATATATTATATATATATTATATATATATATATATATATATATATATATATATATATATATATATATATATATATATATGTATATATATATATATATTATATATATATAACAAGAAGAGTATTCAATCAATATATTATATATATATATATTACAAAAAGCAGATCGATTGGATTCTTGAAGGTTGGACCTTATATTGGCAAATAAGAGTGGAGTACATGATTCACTGTCAATTTTAAAGAAGCTCAAACGTTTCAAACATCAATGCGAATAGAATATTGTGTGTAGGCTAAACAATATAGGAGTCGATATTATCTTTAACTTTGAAATGTGTAATATAATAGGTAGGATAATGCTAAGCTAATCTAAAATTCTTTATTGTCCCAACCATCCTAGGACAAAGTGGAAGTCACATGTGAGGGCAAAATTTTGTTACTAGATAGGATCTATTGGTGCCAAGTTAGTGCCAAAGCTTTAGTCCTTTTGGGGCCTTTTACTACCAGCCCACTATATGGACATTCTCAGCCTCTGATCCCTGCTCCAGCACCCCTCATTTTAGTAGATCTAGTTAACCCTATCACCATCTCCAGCTCAACTCGTCAAATTGATTTCTCCTCCTCCTTGGCCTCCCCTTAAGGATTTGAGATGGCTTGCAGGAGGAGGAAGCCGACAACTAGATCTCTAGCCCATAAACCTCTCCATCGATGCTTGGTTGCCTACAAGATGGGTTCTGCATCCTCTGTCAAGAAGGGTCAGTCTTCCTCTTCCACATCCATTTGTCCAGTTAACTCCTTTATTCCTGATTCTTTAATTAATGTTGCTGCAAACTGTGATATACAAGTGTCTTTATCTGATGAGGGCCCAGCTAAGTTGCAGAACCTTGCCTTGGCAAGGGGAGAATTGGAAAATTAGCCCACTCCCCATCATGGTGTGGTTGTTTGATCTTATAAGTTTTCATGAAGATAGGATCATGGAACATTATAGGTCTTAATGACCCCCTAAAAAGGAGATTAGTTAGAGGCCACATCTATTATTCCGGGGTTGACATAGTGGGTTTCCAAGAATTCAAACTCTTAGCTCGTAGAACTGGAACCTTGAATGCCATGGGTGGGCACATATTTAATGAATGGATTAGTTTATATGCAATAGATACTAGGGGTGGTGTACTTCTAAGTTGGAACAATAACCTTTTTAATTGTCTAGGTTCTTTTGTCGACATCTTCTCTATCACAACAGTTCTTCTCCATATTCCATCAAGATGGAAATTCATTGCTACTTCTGTTTACACCTCTTATGATAAAGAAGACATATTAGTTTATTGGTGGGAGATTGATAGAATTAGGCAAGTATTCTCAGGGCCATGAGTTGTTTTTGGAGATTTCATTGTGACTCTTAATAGTGGGGAAAGAAGAGGTAGGTCAGGGTCATCGAGAGATATTCAATCCTTCAACTACTTAGTTAATTCACTTTCTCTCATGGATATTCCCCTTAGCGTGTTGGCCTTTTTGTTTTGATAATGTTTTAACAAATAATTTATGACTAATATTGTTTCTTTAGTATTTGTATTTTCTTATTTATTCTAGACAAACAATGATTGTCGGTGGTTGGATGGAATTGCGCCATAACGATCATATCAAATGGAGGTTGGCGGAAATAGTAAAGTGAAGCAATGCAATTCAAGTTAAAGATTCAAGTTTAAGCTTCATCCGCAAAGTTTACCAAGAAGAGCATATTGAAGATCAATCAAGCTTGAGTAAGTAGTTTAGGTGTTATATTATGTGTGTTTGATACTTTAAGCTCAATAATATACACACATACACATTTTGGTTTTATAGTTTTCAAGTTTATATAAATATGAAACAAATATATTTATTTATATATATACATATATGTTTTATATTTATCATTTTTGAATTTGGTAAACAATGTGTTTAGCCACATAAACATGAAAAGTTAACAACACTTATATAAATATATTTTCATATTTTGAATGGTTTACAAAATAAATTATATCTCACAAATGGGAAATGCAGTTTGAGAAATTATTTTTCTAACCTATTCTATTATATGTTTACAAACATTTTCCAAACTTTTATCAATTTTGGAGTTGATTTACTATGCTGAATTGATTTTAAAAAATCGGGTATTTTAGTAGTTTTTAGAATCTATAATATATGTGTTCAAATAATTATTTCTCTCAACTGGGAATTGATATTTCAAAACCTCTTTCTCTAACATGTTCACATACATGTCTATAAACTTTCCTCAAAATTTTATTATTTTTAGAGTTGATTTACTATTTTTAATTGATTTTACAAAACCAGATACGTAAATTTTCAGAATGTTAGCTTTTGAGGTATTTTGGTCTTTTCAGCCTATAACGGCTAGTAACAGCTAGTTTTTGTTTTTGTGGGTTTTTGGCTGGTTTTAAGAGGCTATAAAAAGCCCTCAACTTTTATTATTTATCATGGATGTTTATGAGAGTTTCAAAACAAGTTTACAAGTGTTTTAATTTGTTTTAAGTGTGTTTAATGTTTGGTTTTCAAGTGAAGAAAGTTTCACAAGAGGAGAAGATCATCCTTTGGTGTTTTGGGCTTTAATTTCACATCTCTCCATCTTGTTATTTAGAGAAGTTTTCCTAAACTCAATTTCTAGCTTCATATATATTTATCGTTGATCATCATTTTCATTGAGCTAGATTTATATTGAGTTTAGTTTGTTGATTATACTCTTTGTTCACACACAACCAGAATGTTAGCTTTTGAGGTATTTTGGTCTTTTCAGCCTATAACGGCTAGTAACAGCTAGTTTTTGTTTTTGTGGGTTTTTGGCTGGTTTTAAGAGGCTATAAAAAGCCCTCAACTTTTATTGTTTCTCATGGATGTTTATGAGAGTTTCAAAACAAGTTTACAAGTGTTTTAATTTGTTTTAAGTGTGTTTAATGTTTGGTTTTCAAGTGAAGAAAGTTTCACAAGAGGAGAAGATCATCCTTTGGTGTTTTGGGCTTTAATTTCACATCTCTCCATCTTGTTATTTAGAGAAGTTTTCCTAAACTCAATTTTTAGCTTTATATATATTTATCGTTGATCATCATTTTCATTGAGCTAGATTTATATTGAGTTTAGTTTGTTGATTATACTCTTTGTTCACACACAACCTATTGAGCATATAGTATTTCATACATAGTATAATTTTGGATTGTGAGTTTGTGACATTGAGAGTGAGCTATAATTGTGTTCTCATCTATTATTAAGGGAACAAACATTTGTACTAGAGCCTTCATTGTGTAGATCACTTTGTAATACACTTGTACATTGAGAGGAGTGTGTGGTGAGAGACGGGGTCGGTTTCAAGAGGAGTGGCATCAGTAGTAAAGCATAGGGAGAGGTTGTAATCCGAGCACTTGAGGAAGGACACGGGATAGAGATCAACACTTAGAGGGTGTAGAGTGGGATTGCAAGAGTATGGATTGTAAAGTTTTCGGTGAGCTAGAAAATCAAGTGTGAGGTGTAAATGTTATTCGGGTGAGCATCAAAAACCCGGTTGTGATAGTAGCGATCTCCTCGCGTTGAGGAGAGGAGACATAGGTCAAGTGGTTGATCGAACTCCGTGATCATATCGTTTGTTTGTGTTTGTCATTGGCGTTCTTTTACATTCGTGCTTATTTTTATATCGTCATTGTCAATTGCTCTTTGTTTATATTACCCACTATCTTTTTTTATCTTGTTTATATTTATTTCACCCTTGTGTTAATTGGTTATCCTTGCATATATCTTGTAACATATCATATTTGCTAGGATATTTGTTAATTAGTTTTAAATTGGCATTAATAGCGGATTAGATTAGCATAAACCCAATTCACCTTCCTCTAGGGTGCTTTCATAGTGGTCATCAATTTACTTGGTCCAACATGAGAGAAAACCGATCCTTAGCCCGTCTAGATAGATTCCTTATTTCCTCTGACTTCGAAGCTTACTTTCCTTCACTCATCCAGCACACTTTTCCTTTCGCTTGCTCAAATCATACCCCTATTGTTGATGGTTTATATGATCATACAGTCAGTTATATCAATTGAATCCAAGATATGATCGATTTTGATGAGGTAAAGGAGATTGATGAGGGGACCACCTCCTTCTCTGAATTTATGTCTGGTTCTTGAATTGGGGAGCTGAGGAATCTGCACATGTAAAAATCCGTGAGAGGACGGGGATAGGTTTTCCCATTGTACAGCTGATAATCAAGTTAGACGATAAACTTGAGTGGAAGAAGAAGCAGAACTTAAGAGTTCTCCTTCTCTTTTTTGGAAAAAAGAAAAACCCCCCCTCCCCCGTAAAGGTGAATAGTACCTATATTTATATTGTGGGAGAAGCGTAGATTGGACATTTTGGCCGAGTACAGAGGAGTGA
>NC_033798.1:32731714-32784022 GCF_001876935.1 Asparagus officinalis
GTACCCTGGGGGGGGGGGGGGGGTGAATAGGGTATATGCTAATCTAATCCGATTTAATGCCAATTTTAAAACTAATTAACAATTCTCCTCGCAATTATGATATACAAAGAATTATATGCAAGGATATGTAATTAAAAACAAGGGCGATATAAATATGAGACAAAGACGATATAGAATGTGATAAACAATGAGCATAAATAATACACCAAGTTAAAACTCAAACACACAATATGATCACAGAGTTTAGTCACACTCGACCTACGTCTACGCTCCCCACTCTAAAGGAGAATCTCCATTATCACAACCGGTTTTCAACGTTTATCAAAAATGTTTACAACTCACACAATCAGTTTTCTAGCTCACCGAAAACTTTCACAACTCGCACAATTATAATCATACAATATACCCTCTAAGTGTTGGCCTATCATGTATCAACTTCTTCAAGTGCTTGGATTTATCACCTCTCCCTAGGCTTTCTACCAATGCAACTCCTCTTGGAGTTAACCCCGTCTCTCACCACGTACTTCTCTCGGTGTCCTTGTGTATTACAATATGATCTCACAAATTAAGGAGAAATACAAATGGTTTGTTCTCTAATACAATGTGAGAATGAAATTAAGCCCACACTCAATAAATCACTCACCACAACCTAATTATACAATGTATAAACTACTAAAAGCTCAATAGGTGGTGTGTGTGATCAATGAGCAATAATCAAAACTAAACTTAATATAAAATCTAGATCAATGAAAGAGATAATCAACAAATAAATATAAATACAAGCTATAAGTTTAGTGAAACTTCTCTGAAAACAAGAGTGAGAGAGATGAAATTGAAGCCCAAACACGAAAATGATAATCTCTTCTTCCTCTTGTGAAAACCACTTCACATAAACACTTGTAAAAAACAAACTTGCCCAAAACTTGTATTTTGTTTTTCTTAGTTAGTTGAGAAGTTATGAGGCAATGGGTATATATAGGATCACAAGACAAAACCCAAAAACCAAGAAAATCAAGCAAAAAGATAAAGATCCTAAAAGTTTAGCATTTTGGAAAACTAACCGTTACTGTGTTATAAGTCGACTTGTACTGTTTATGAGTCAACTTATAAACTAGTTGTTACAGGCTAAAAAAAATATCTGCTAAGTCGACTTATACTGTTCACAGTGGACTTAAAACATGCACGGCAGATTCAAAGTTTTGCATAACTGATTTTGTAAAATTAATTAAAAATAGTAAAGCAACTCTAAAAATCGTGAAAATTTGAGAAAGTTTATAAACATGTAGATAAACATGTTAGAGAAAGAATTTATGAAATACCACTTTCCATTTGTGAGATATTACTGTTTTAAGACAGATATTCTAGATTTTGAAAATTGTTGAAACACTTGACTTTGTAAAATCAATTTGACATAGTAAATCAACTCCAAAAATGATAAAATTTTGGGAAATGGTTATAAATATGTAATGGAATATGTTAGAAAAAGAATTTCTCAAATTGTATTTCTTATTTGTGAAAACTCAACTATTTTACAAAAACATGCATGAACATAAACTTATTAAAACTTTATTTTAATGAAATTATTTCAAGCGCATATAAACATGAAGCAAATATGTGTTTATATAATCCATTTGTTACATATTTATGTGGCTAAACTTGAAAGAAATAAAACAAAAACTATGTGTTTGTGTAATATTTGAGCTTAGAGTATAGCACACAAAGTATAAAGACTTAAACTAAATATACCAAGCAGTGGATCTTCAATTTGGCTCGACTTGGTTGATGATGAAGCTATGTTGGATCTTAACTTGAAATACAAAGCTTCATTCTGATTTTCGCCAATCTCCTTTGAATGTCATCGTTGAGGCGCAATTCCAACAAACCTTTAACTGAGGATCTTTATGTAGAATACCTAACAAGCAAATGTAAACACTCGACAAATGTTGTTAAGAATTGTTTATAAATCATTAAAACTAGATTAGATAGTAGGCTCATAAACATGAGACCTAACAATTATGACGCCCTTGTTTTCAAATATGGTTACAGTCCAAGATAAACTCAGAGATGTCAAACTTGCCATGCACCCACACTGTACAACAATAAGTTTTACCAATCATAGCAATACCTCTAGTGGAATCAAAATAAAGTACAGGTACAAAACATGCAAAAGAAAAGAAATAACTACAATAGACATGATATAGAAAGAAGTATCTCATAAATAAATCATATCTTAATGAATAACCTGGAATACATCTGATATTCAAAATAAATAATTATGTCTCGACAAGAAACAATTGAAAATCGTACTAAGGCACACTGCCTTTATACTATGAAATAAACTCTAAGGTCTGAACAAAAATATAAAACTACGGTGGAACCTCTAATAAATCTCATGTGTCGACGACTATGCAAGAGCTCTGCCATCTTGTAACTCTCTGGTACTCTGAATTACCTGGAAGAATATTAGAAGAAAAAGAGCAACAACAAGAGCGTCAGAGCACTATAGCAAGATTACCTCTATCCGCCCCCAGGGAAAGGGCTGCTAGATGGAGTGGAGGCTCTAACTATTAAGCATAGTCTACCTAGATCATTTTCTCCCGTATCTAATAGAATTAATATTTAGACACCTACAATACGAGACGTAGTACGTTGAGCGAAATAATCCAAATAAGAAAACCCTCATGTATATACCACATGTCCCGAATTGTAAACATCTAAACATTAATATCGAACTAAAGATAAACAATCTAAATGAAATCAATAATTAGAAATCGATAACACAAGACTGGTACGTCGAGTGAAATAATCCAAACAAGGAAACCCTCATGTATATACCATATATCTCAAATTGTGAATCGCTAATTATTGATCCCAACTAAGAAAATAAAGAAAAGCAGTAAAAGAAAGTAAAGACATTAACATATCATATTCATAATATCTTCCACTGTCACTGGGAAGATAGAATGAATACCGGCACAAATCTCGTGTACTTTCAAATACAAAGTACTCTGAGTCATATATTTCAGCAGCGAGCCAAAAATATAACTGGCATTCGCCAACGACTCAGGCTATGATTTAACTATCTCAATACAACTCCGTGTAAAGTTTTGATTCATTGCATCATCATGCAAGACGAACTACTTGGTCGGTATCCTAACAGTGTATACGGCTCATTAGTCTTATCGCATCTCTGTACGTAACACAAGTGTGGGACGAACTACCAAGTAGGTATCCTAGAAATACGACTCACAAGCCTCATCACACCCTAGTGCGGGATGCATTGCTAGATAAAGCATCCTAAACCCGACTCAATGGTCTACATAAATGGAATATCGACGCACTACCCCCGTATTACTGAACTGAGCTCATCAACGATATCTAGAAGGTGTGTGTATAATATGTACTAAACTCTTTCTTAAAGTAATCATGTCAAAACCCATCATAATTTCTTTCAGCATACCCATGTATGTGTTACTACACTATTCATGAATTTACGTATAAAGAAGTGTGGCTCAAAACCCGCAAACATATCTCAAACAGATGCAAAATAAAAATTCAGACAACAGCCTTAGTAGTCGACTATACTGAGTCCATCCAGACTCTGTAATAACATATATCAGTATCAGTAGTCGACTACTCTACAAATACACAGTTTCTGTTATACTCAACTGGGCACGAGTTGCCGACTACTAAGCTTAGTAGTCGACTACCCTGTCAAGACACGCATTTTTTCGCGCACAAACAATGCTTATATCAATTGTACATATCATGACGTTAAAACGGGGTTTTATACTTAGAATATGCAACAAGAATTATCTGAATCATCAAATTAAATTATTATATCTGCCAAATTAGGATTTAACATCCTAATTAGACAATTTCTTCAATTATCTCATATGTAAACAAAGTGATTATCAACATATGATAAAAGCTACTCATGAACAGAGGTAAAATTTATTTAAACATATTTATCTTACTTAGGTATCACAAACCTAGGGTTTAAGCATGATTAATTAACATAAAAACTCAAAGAAATCTTCACATAATATATCAATTATTTTAAATCAGCATATCTGTAATTTTTTATAGAATATATCATTAGTAAATTGAGCATATCTTTCTCTAGACAAACTCTTTTTAAGAATAGTTTCTGTTTTGAAAACTAGATCCACATATCTATCATTTGGCACTAGTTTGGTTTAGTTTGGAGTTTATATGATATCTCAAATTTTTAGTTAAAGGTTATACACGTGCATCGGTTTTCTACAGAATATGTCATTAGTAAATTAAGTATATCTTTCTCTATAAAAACTCTTTCTTAGAATGATTTTCCGTTTTGGAAAATATGTTCACATAGATTTTATTTGACACTAGTTTTTTTCAGTTTGGAGTTTATATGATATATCAAATTTCCAGTTAAATATTATATATATGTAGTAATTTTCTGCAAGCTATGATGAAAAAAAAACTAAACCTCTTTATAATTCAATTAGACAATAAATTAGGGTTAACACATGAGTTAAACATAATTATAAAGTTTAAAAAATAAAAATTTAATCACCTCTAATGATCATGATCATGTTACTATCATAAACAATTAGGAAAAGCTAATGATCTAGCATTGTGTTAAGATTTATCATCAAAAATCTTATCTTTTTCATATTAGGTTAAGCCTTAAGCATGAAAACATTGATTAAATACTTTTATAATCATTAAACACTAAGGGGATGAGATTGGATGCAGATGATCTTGCCTTATCACGTGTGCAAGCCTCTAAAACTGATGAGAAACGACTCCTCGTCGCCAAACGTCGTAGAGATCGCCTTTTCCTCACTTCTTGCCTCACAAGATGCTCCCAAAATCTTAACTTTAGGGATAGGGTTTGAGAGAGAGGAAGAAAGGCTGTAAGTTCAAACTCTGATAAAAAGATGATAATTTTCATAAAAACACATGTATGTATATATATATATATATAGAACGAGGAAATCTTGTCTGACTAGGAAAATAATCTTTGATATTTTGGCTGTAACTTTCTTATCCAACCTCAGAATGAGGTGATTTAAGATTTGTTGGAAATCTATTGAAGGGACCCACAACTTTGATCTTTTGAGTTTTTCCAGATTCAAACTGCATCGATATGTAAAATATATAAATGTTTAACTAGTCATTTTTCCAAATTTCTCTTTGTGCATGTTTTGTACGTTTGCACTCATATATTCACAAATATACATTGAATTGATCTCAAATCAAATCCTATCATACTCAAACATCAAAATATGTTATATTTTCACCATATAACATATTTATTATTATTTTTTACATAATATTCAAATTTTTGGGGGTTTACATTCTCCACGCCTTAAAAAGAATTTCGTCCTCGAAATTCCGCAATCGTATCCTAAAGATTAATAATATCAGAAAACACGTTGAGGGGATAATCCAGACAAAGAAACCCTCATATACACATATCGCACCATTAATCTCCAGATATGAAACATAAAAATATTTACACTTAACAATCTAGAATGCTAATATTCCTACTCAACCCCTAACTAGACGGAACTAGTACGTCTAGCAAAAAATTCAAACATAAAACCCCCATATATATACCATGTGTTCTGAATGATTAGGAGTTAAGTGTCAATACCTGCATTTTAGCGTTAAGTATGAATATAACCATATAAACAATCCATAAATATCAATCAAAATCAATAAACCCACCTACTCAAACAAGTGCGGGTAGTCACGATGTATAACATATTCACGCCCCTAAAAATCATCATCGATATCTATACTTAACAGCCTAAAATGTAAATACTCCTAGTTAACCCCTAACTAAATGAAACAAGTACGTCAGGCAAAAAATCTAAATAAGGAACCCCCCATATATATACCGTGTGTTCCGAATACTTAGGAGCAAAGTGCTAGTATCATCATTCTAGCATTAAGTATAAACATGACCATACAGATAACCATAAATCATAAATAAATTATACTAAATTTTTGATTTACCTATTCAAATATATGTGGGTAGTCGCGACGCATATCCTCCTCGTGCTCCTATAAAGTCTCCTTAGTTCTTCTCCAGTTCCACTGAACTTTAACTAAGGGTATCACCTTATTTCTAAGCTTCTTATCCTCCTCGGAAAGAATGCATACCGGAATCTCAATCATAGTCAAACCATCATGAATCTCGACCTTCGGTGCGTCCAACACTCGCTTCTCCTCGTCGTTGTGCAGATGCTTCTTAAGCATAGAAACATGGAAAATATCGTGTATGCTTGATATCAAGAATGGACCAATGTACTTCGGGGCAAGCTTGCCCCGTCTACTAAAATACTGTACACCCTTCATTGGTGATACTTTTAACAAAACATAATCCCTAACCTGGAATTCTAATGGTTGTCGCCTCTGGTCTACATAACTTTTCTGATGACTTTTCACTACAAGAATGCACTCTCGAATGACTACTACCTTCTACGTAGTCTATCTAACAAGCTCCAGTCCAAGCAATAGACTATTTTCTGGTTCTACCCAACAAATAGGTGATCTACAAGCCCTCCTTTACAATGCTTCATATGGTGCCATGCTAATAGTCTATTAATAGCTATTATTATAGGTAAACTCAATCAATAGGATGTGGTCCTCCCAACTACCACAAAAATCAATAACGCACGCCCTCAACTTGTCCTCCAATATCTGGTTCATTCTCTCCGTTTGTCTATCCGTCTGCGAGTGAAATACACTAGAGAAAGATAACTGGCTACCGAAAGAGTTCTGAAAGCTTCTCCAGAAATATGATAACTTCTTCAACTGATCCACTATTACCTAAACTGAATCGTTCCCCTTCTTCGATCTCGGCAATCCTATAATAAAGTCCATAGAAATATCTGCCCATTTCCTCTCCGGAATAGGTAAAGGTTGTAGGGTTCCTGCTGGCCTCTGGTGTTCTACCTTCACTTACTGACAGGTGAAACACTTACCATATACTTCACAATCTCACCACGTATGCTGCTCCACCAAAAGTGTTTCTTCAAGTTCTTGCACATTTTTGTTGTGCTTGGATGCACTATGTATCTAGTACGATGCGCCTTATTGAATAAGTTCCTTCTTCAGTTGTGGATTTCCCGGCATTACTAGTCGGCCTTTTATTCAACGTCCTCCATCTGCTCCAATGGTCTAACCAGCCTTGTGCTCTTTAGAAATCTCCCCCTTTCGGGTTTAAATCCAAGTGCCCTCTAGCTGAGCTCTAACCACTCTATCACTCCAAGATGGTTGCACAGACAAAGCTCCAAAAAATATGCTATTCCCGCCTATCTCTAGTCTAAAGTCGAACTGGTTAAGTGTGTGGAGATCTCTATACAATGAACACCTCATAACCGAAATTCAATGACGATGCTTCCTGCTCAAAATGTCTGTTACAACCTTCTCCGGATAGTACCAAATCATGAACTCGTAATCCTTAATAAATTCAACCCATCTTCGCTGTCTTTGATTTAGCTCTTTCTGAGAGAAGAGATACTTCAAACTTTGATGATCTGTGAATAGCTCAAACTGCACTCCATATAGGTACTGTCTCCATGTCTTCAGTGCAAAAACTATCGTAGCTAGTTCCAAGTCACGTGTAGGATAATTTTGCTCATGCGTCCTCAAATGACATGAAATATATGCTACCACTCTCTAGGTCTGCATCAAAACACCTCCTTGACCCACTAACGATGCATCCGTGCAGACGACAAAGGTTTTATCACTACTCGGGATGGTCAAAACTGGTGCTGTAGTTAATTTAGCCTTCAAAGTCAAAAGCCTCATGGCACTCCGTACCTCAAACAAAATGTACACCCTTCTTCATAAGGCATGTAAGTGGCGTGGCTATCTTCGAGAAGTCCAGAATGAACTTCCTATAATAGCCGGCCAAACCCAAAAATCTACGAATCTCTGTGACTGTCGTTGGTGGCTCCTAATCAAGTACGGTCCCAACCTTAGTTGGATCCACTGCAATGCCCTCTTTGCCGATGACGTGGCTCAGAAATCTAACCTCAGATAGCCAAAATTCGTACTTGCTGAATTTAGCATATAACCGATGCACCCGTAAGATCTGTAATGTTAGTCGAAGAAGCTACTCGTGCTCTGCCTCTGATCTTGAATATATAAGGATGTCGTTAATAAATACTATCATGAACTGGTCTAAATATGGACGAAAAACCCGGTTCATCAAGTCCATGAATACCACGAGTGTATTAGTCAGCCCAAACGACATGACAAGAAACTCGAAGGACCCATAACGAGTCAGAAAGGCGGTCTTGGGAATATCTATCTCCCAAACCCGCAACTGATGATAGCCAGAACAAAGATCAATCTTCGAGAAGTGCTACGCTCCCTACAACTGGTTGAACAAGTCATCAATCCTCGGTAATGGATACCTGTTCCGGATAGTGATCTTGTTCAACTCCCGATAATCTATACAAAGACGCATACTGCCATCCTTCTTCTTCACGAAAAGGACCGACGCTCCCCATAGAGAATGACTCCGGAAAATAAAACCCTAAGATAACAACTCGTTCAGCTGAGTCTGTAGCTCCCTCATCTCAGCAGGTGCCATACGATAGGAAGCTCGAGATATCGGTGCTGTGCCTAGCTACAACTCGATGCAGAACTCAAACTCTCACATAGGAGGTAACCCAGGTATGTCCTGGAAGACATTCTGAAAATCTGAGACGACTCTAGTCTCACACAACTCAGCACTCCAATCTCTCAGCATCACCTCCTTAATATATGCCAGAAATAACTTCACAAACTGGTTGCCCTGTGAGGTCGCTACAATTAACTCAGACTCATTGGACACTCGCAAACTGACTATTTTCACAAAACAGTTGATGCTAACATGGTAGATTGATAACCAATGCATACCAAGAATGACATCGAAATTTGACATCCACAAAATGATTAGATCTACAATAAACTCGGACTCATCTAAGCTAATGACACATCTCCTACAAATGCTCCCTAATAGGGATACCTCCGCTAAAGGAGTAGAAACGGATAGCGGTACATCTAAGGGATGTGCGACTAGCTAAAGCCTATCCATAAAGGCATGAGATATAAAGAATAGGAAGCTCCAGAATCGAACAAGATCTGAGCTGGAAAAGAGTTCACTAACAAAGTACCTTCTACTATAGCTCCACTCGTACGGTAATCACATGGTACGACTGCATAGACTCTGCCTGTGGCTAGCGACTGCTGAACTACTAACGGTGGAAATACGTGACTATTTATTCCTTAGGAATCTCTTGAATGGCACGAATCTGGCCTACTATCCCTTTAATTCTCGAAATGGTTGGCGGTGTCTCAATCATCTGCTGCTGGCCGTAACAGCGACCCTACGACTGCTGACCTTGATCACGGTTCTGCTGCTGGCCGTGTCCTAGTCTCTGCTGCTAGCGTTAAAAATTCTTACCCTAATATTGGGCTTTTGTAAGTCTTGCAAAAGGTTTCTTATCCTTGCTCTTATCTCCGGATAGTCTTGCTTCCATAATTAACTATTGGTATGTCTTCCTTCTCCAATCAGGCTAGTTCTAGCTGTTTATCGAAGTAGTAGGTGAAATCCTCCTATGAAATTGACATTCACTACTTCGACATAAACTGAAGTCGGTGCTATCCTTTGATGATATCCTCTATGCTGAATACATCTAACTTCTGCTTTGGTACTGAGTCGACGTTAAAAACATTTCACATATTCATTCCATTTATAGGCTGCACATGAATCTGGTGTGCTCTGAAACTATGGTGCTCTCAGTGTCTGATATTTTTCTTATTTTTACAGTGCCAATCCTCCTGCTCTGTGGCTCTATCAACAGTTGGTTGTGGCGATGGTGAAATCGTCGGTATTACCTCTCCAATAGGTACGGCTGATACAACTGGTGGTGGAACTTTAGAAAGTAAAATTTGGCTCGTTACTCACTCCTCGAGCGTGCTAGTCCCTGCTTCTACAATCGGCGTTACCAAGTCGATCAGATACTGTAGAGCCTACTACGGTTCGGGCTCTACTTACCCAGCTCTCCAGGTACAAGTTTAACCTTGACCATGTCCTCGTCCTGATATTTATAATATCAATAGGAGAGCTTAATTGACATAGTAAATAAGGTCGCAAACACACACACATATATATATATATATATATATATAGATAGTCATAAAAAAATTCGTAATTTTCGAACATACGTGTATAACGTCCTCACTCTTTCTAGGAATTCCTTGCGGACTCTATACATGAATCGTAAGAAACTCTATTCTAGCTCCACTACTCGACATAGGATGATTCTAAAGATACTAGAACTAGAGCTCTGATACCAACTGTGACGCCCTTATTTTCACACATGGCTGTAGTCCAAGATGAACACAGAGATGCCAAATATGCCATGCACCCACATAGTGCCACAACAAGTTTACCAATCACAGCAATATTCTCTAGTGGAATCAAAACAGGTACAAAACAGGCAAAAGAAAGGAAATAACTACAATAAACATGATAGAGAAAGAAGTATCTCATAAATAAATCATGTCTTAATGAACAACCTGGAATACATATGATATCCAAAATGAATAAATATGTCTCGACAAGAAACAACTGAAAATCATACTAAGGTACACTGCCTTTACACTATGAAATAAACTCTAAGGTCTGAACAAAACTATAAAAATACAGTGGAGCCTCTAATAAATCTCATGTGACGATGATTATGCAAGAGCTCCGTCATCCTGTGACTCTCTAGTAATCCAAATTATCTTCTATTAGAAGAAAAAGAGCAACAACAAGAGCACTAGAGTGCTATAACAAGATCACCTCCATCCGCCCCCAGGGGAAGGACTGCTAGATGGAGTGGAGGCTCTATCTATTAAGCATAGTATACCTAGATTATTTTTCTTTGTATCTAATAGAATTAATATTTAGACACCTATAATACGAGACATAGTACGTCGAGCCAAATAATCTAAATAAGGAACCCTCATGTATATACCATATGTCCCGAATTGTAAACATCTAAATATTAATACCGAACTAAAAATAAACAATCTAAATAAAATCAACAATTAGAAATCCACAACGCGAGACTGGTATGTTGAGAGAAATAATCCAAATAAGGAAACCCTCATGTTTATATCATATGTCTCAAATTGTGAATCGCTAATTATTAACCCCAAGTAAGAAAATAAAGAAAAACACTAAAAGAAAGTAAAGACATCAACATATCGTATTTATAATATCTTCCATTGTTACTGGGAAGATAGAATGAATCCGGCATAAATCTCGTGTACTTTCAAATACAAAGTACTCTGGGTCATATATTTTAGTAGTGAGTCAAAACATAACTGACATCTGCCAATGACTCGGGCTATCATTTAACTAACTCAATGCAACTCTGTACATGATTCTGATTCATCGTATCATCATGCAAGACGGACTACCCGGTCGGTATCCTAATAGTGTACATGACTCATTAGTCTCATCATATCTTTGTACGTAACACGAGTTTGAGACAAACTACCAAGTAGGCATCCTAAAAATATGGCTTACAAGCCTCATCGCACCCTAGTGCAGGACAGACTGCTAGATAAAGCATCCTAAACCCAACTTAATAGCCTGTACAAATAGAATATCTACGCACTACACCCATAATACTAAACTAATCTCATCAACGATATCCAGAAGGTGTGTGTATAATATGTACTAAACTCTTTCTCAAAGTAATCAGGTCAAAACCCATCATAATTCCTTTCAGCGTACCCATGTGTATGCTACTACACTATTCGTGAATTTACTTATAAAGAAGTACGGCTCGAAACCCGCAAACATATCTCAAACATATTCAAAATAAAAATTCAGGTAACCGCCTTAGTAGTCGACTACTAGGCTTAGTAGTCGACTACATTGAGTCCATCCAGACTCTGTATAACATATATCAGTATCAGTAGTCGACTATTAAGAACATTAGTCGACTACTCTGCAAACACACAGTTTTTGTTATACTCAACTGGGCACGAGTAGCCGACTACTAAGCTTAGTAATCGACTACTCTGTCAAGACACACATCCTTTCGTGCAACAACAATGCTTATATAAATTGTACATATCATGATGTTAAAACGATATTTTATACTTAGCATATGCAACAAGAATTATCTGAGTTATCAAATTAAATTATTATATCTTCCAAATTAGGGTTTAACATCCTAATTAAATAATTTCTTCAATTATCTCATTTATAAACAAAGTGATTATCAACACATGATAAAAACTACTCATGAACAGAGGTAAAATTTATTTAAACATGTTTATCTTACTTAGGTATCACAAACCTAGGGTTTAAGCATGATTAATTAACATGAAAACTCAAAGAAACCTTCACGTAATATATCAATTATTTCAAATCAGCATATCTGCAGCTTTCTACAGAATATATTATCAGTAAATTGAGCATATCTTTCTCTAGACAAACTCTTTTTAATAATAGTTTTATGTTTTAGAAACTAAATCCATATAGCTATCATTTGGCACTAGTTTGGTTCTGTTTGGAGTTTATATGATATCTCAAATTTCCAGTTAAAGGTTACACACATGTAGTAGTTTTCTGCAGAATATGTTATTAGTAAATTGAGTATATCTTTCTCTATAAAAACTCTTTCTTAGAAAGGTTTTTTGTTTTGGAAAATAAGTTCACGTAGCTTTCATTTAATAATGGTTTTGTTCAGTTGGGAGTTTATATGATATCTTAAATTTCTAGTTAAATGTTATACACATGTAGTAGTTTTCTACAATCTGTGATGAAAACAAAATCTAAACCTCTTTATAATTCAATTAGACAACAAATTAGGGTTAACACACGAGTTAAATATAATTATAAAGTTAAAAAATGAAAATTTAATTACCCCTAATGGTCATGATCACGTTACTATCAGAAACAATTAGGAAAAACTAATGATCTAGCATTGGGTTAAGATTTATCATAAAAAATCTTATCTTTTTTATATTAGGTTAGGCTTAAGCATGAAAATATTGATTAAATATTTTTATAATGATTAAACACTATAGGGATGGTTTTGGATGCATATGATCTTACCTTATCACGTGTGCAAGCCTCTGAAACTGATGAGAAATGACTTCTCATGGCGAAATATCGTAGATCTCGCCTTTTTCTCTCTTCTCGCCTCACAATACGCTCCCAAAATCTCAACTTCAGGGCTAGGGTTTGAGAGAGAGAGAGAGGAAGAGGTATATGCAAACCCGAAATAAACACGTTTGACCTGAACCAGGAAACCTAGTCTGACTAGGAAAATAACATTTGGTATTTTGGCTGTAACTTTCTCATCCGACCTTGGAATGAGGTGATTTAAGATTTGTTGGAAATCTGTTGAAGAAACCTATAACTTTAGTCTTTTACGTTGTTCCAGATTCAAACTGCATTGGTGTGTAAAATATATAATATTTTAATTAGTTATTTTTTAGATTTCTCTTCATGCATGTTTTGTGCATTTGCACTCACATATTCACAAATATACATTGAATTGATCTCAAATCAATTCCTATCATACTCAAATATTAAAATATGTTATATTTTTATCATATAACATATTTATTATTATTTTTTATATAATATTCAAATTTTTAGGGTTTTACAACAATGGCGAGGTATGGGCCGATGGCTGCATTAGCACCCACTTTACGAGTATTGGTAGGGGGTTGGGAGAAAGATCACTTCAACATTGGAGAGATTATTTCAGCATCAAATGGAGAGTGGTCGGTGGTGTGGCAAAGCCCATGTGATATGGCGAGTCATGAAGACTATCGGGGCTAGGGTCATGATAGGACCTGTCTAGTGTTGACCGCGATGCTGACACATGGTCAGAGGGAGAAGCATGAGGTAGATAGTATCCTCCAGTTTCGTCGAGAGGTAACGCCCATTGAGTCATCCTCGTAGGCCATTGAATAAAAGGTCATGTAGGCTCCAGGCGAGTCGACTTCGACAAGAGGGTCGACTGATCCTGAATCTTGAGTCGTCATAAAGAGTATTGACTTGACGACTCGGCCAAGTTGGGATCTCCGCTGGGCTTTGGCCACTAACCTAGTTGGGGCCTTACTTGTGGAAATATACCAACCTGTTGTTTGACGAGTTGAATTTTATCGAATGGGAATACCATAAAAGTTGGCCCGTTTCACTTGGAGTCGGGTTTAGCTGGGTCCGAGTGAAATATAATAAAGAATCACTCTAGAATTGCTTCTCTGTGTTTCATAATCTCAGAATGTTTTGCTGGATGCCTTAGTTTCAATGTGGACTAGTAGATTTAATCATTAACCTGAGAGGACTCATCCTCTATAGAGAGGAGACGTCTCGAACTTGAGTAAGTTAGCTTTCAAAGGATTAATTTTTTCTAAGTCTTAGGCCAATCTGATCAACTGCTCTTGCTACTTAGCATCTGAGTAGCTTGGATGAGTTATCCGAGAGACATTCTTAAAATCTACTTGTCGGCTATGGCGGGTTGATTAGAGCCCGATAGACTTTGCCTAGCGGACATTGTTTAGCGAGCTTCCAGAGGCCTTTATTAGGCCGATGAAACGTCACTGCTGAGGATGACGTAATGATGCTGCTAGTTGTTAAAGTAACATTGTCGTTTTTAATTTTCAAGCAAAGAGGTGTGGAGTAAATAAGAACGTCACTTCGAGTTTTGAGCTAATCGTTTGAGATTTTGAGGTGAATCTCGCCTGTTTATTTCAAAACATGGCAACTGTTCTGGTTAATCCTCGTGCCTCTTCGGGATACTATAAATCGCTAGTTAGGGGTGAAAAAGAATTCTTTACGAGTTCTTGGCCGAAAAATCTCCGGCGCTTCTCTGAATTTCCACAAGTTTACTTTGCAAACCAAATTCTTCATTAGTTTCCCTAGCTTCCACCGTAGGCCGCAATAAGGAGAGGATTGCTCTTCTCCAGCACATTCGCTCGAGGGTCTTGACGGGAATGCTTGAGCCATATTACGATCTTTATAACATTCCGAGGGCTTTTACACTGGGGGTCCTGAGTATGAGAGAACCCATGTATCACCATGGCGGGGACCACACACCACTTTATCTTGCTCATCTTGAGCATGGTCTACAGCTGTCGCTTTATCCCTTTATTAGGGACGTCTGCATTACTCTGGGGTTTCCCCCTCTCAATTTACCCCTAATACTATTGGGGTTCTGGTGGCTTTGTTGTCATTTGCATCGGGTTGGAGTCTCACCGACCACACGGCTGCTAGGACATTTTGTCGGCGTCAAATTGAAGAAAGAGGACCTACACTAGCTTTCCCACTACCGTGGAAATATTAAGCTTGTGTCAGATGCTCTAAAGTCTAGCAGGGATTGGAAGGAGTATTTTGTGTGGGTCTTCGGGGCTGATGGCGTTCTTGCTTGCCCCAATTGGCCCGAAGTAGCTAATGATGTGCTGAGGCCGTGTCCTCTTAATGATGAGGAAAGACGATAACTGACAAAGATTTGTTCCTATGTCGGATCCCAGGAGAGGAGCAATCTTTTGAGATGACATCTCTCCAGTCGATGGGTGTGTCCATGATTTTGTTATCCTCAGTTGACCATGCAAGGGCAAGTTTGCCAGCTCTCCTCCTCGAAAAAAGCATTAAGAGAAATTCGAGGGAAGAATCAAGCCTGACTTCTCGGTCGAGGAAAAGGTTGAGAGGGGATCTCGATCCCAAAGAGGCGGCCGACTTGAGGTCGAGGGTGGCTGAAGTCGCCTCCCTACTGGTGGAGCGGAGGACGAAGAAGGTAAAGGCCAAGAAGGATCAAGGATCTAGTGGGCCAGAGGTTAATCCAGATGAGATACAGCGGTTAGCTGAAGCGCCACAACCGGGCGAGAGGCGGCAGAGGTCTATCCAAGCCTATCGACCGAATGAGAATGATACTAGAAAATGACATGACAATTTTATTGTTCAACGGTTTTAGAAAGAAAAATATTTATACTAGGGTTGAACCAGAAGTTTTATATTAATTGTTTCATTATTTATTATCTCCCTTTCTATTCTCCTTTTTGTTAATGACAAAGGGGGAGATATATTAGAATATTGAAATATTAACAACTATTGCAATATTGAAATATTGTTATACAATATTAGGATTACTAATAAGTGCTATTTTTTTGTGTGTTAAATTAACATGTATGCATTGTTGCAGGGGGAGTAAGTATGTTATTAAAAATTTTCAATATTATTTGTCATCATCAAAAAGGGGGAGATTGTTGGGAACATGGTTGATGTTACAATATCTCTTGTATTTTGATGATAACAAATCATTATTTATCTAACATATTTTACTGCAGATTCAAGATATACATCTCAAAGCAACAATCAAATTATCAAGGCTATTTCAAAGATCAAAAGATGAAGTTCAAGAGTGATGTAATTTTTTTATTTTTTTTAGAATTTTTGTACAAGCCTTGATCACACACACAACACACTAATCACTTAGAAAATCAAAGAAAATATTCTAAGTATAATCCTAAGTCTAATCAACGAATGAATAACATTTTAAACTATTGAAAATATATATAACATAGTTTCTGGCCGACCAAAGAAATGTCTGGTCGACCAGATATAACAACCAGAAACAGAGAGTCTGAAAAATCTCTGTCTGGTCAACCAGATATGTACCTGGTCAACCAGAGGCTCCAGATTTAGACAGAATATTTCCAGGAAGCCTGTCTGGTCGACCAGGCTTCAATCTGGTCGACCATACAATGTTTCTAACTGACATTTTTTTCAAAATAACATGAACGTTTTGTGAACGTTTTTGGCAGTTATTTTTGAATATTTTTGAACTAAAATTATACCTATAAATAGGTGTTAAGTTCTGAAATTTTAGATTAGAATTCCTTTCTATAAACTTGAGTTTTTCTTGACTTCTTAAGATCATTTCTGAAGAGAAAAACTGAGTGAAATTTTCAGTTTTGTTCTTGATAAAAGTTCCATTACTCTAGAACAAAAACCATCCTTATAGCCTATTGTAAGTCACTCACATCTACACATCAAGGCTTATAGGAAGAGAAAGTTGTACCATTTTGTTTCAGTTTGATAATCTTTTGAAAGAAGAGATTGTTGTGGCATTGGCAATTGAAGATTGTCAAGGTTGTACGGTTTGCTTGCGGGTTGCAAGTGCTTGCGGTTTTGCAAGTGGAAATAGTGGAGAAATCTCAAGTGAGGCTTGGGGACTGGATGTAGGTCTGGAGGACCGAACCAGTATAAATCCTTGTGTTTGCGTATGCAATTTTCTGTGATTGTCTACACATTGGTTTGATCTTTCTTACTCTTTGTGATATTATTTTATTGAAATTTAAAGTTTCCGCATTAGATTTCATAAACACTATTCAACCCCCCCTTCTAGTGTTTGAATGCCATTGCAGCGATCCTTCAATTGGTATCAGAGCAGGTTGATCAAGGATAACAATGGCTACATCATCTACATCACAGTTCAAGGAAGGACATTCTACTCAAAGACCACCACTTTTCGATGGTTCCAACTACAACTACTGGAAGTGTAGGATGAAGATCTACCTTCAATCGATAGGATTCGGGAGGTTGGGGGGGGGGGGGGGGGTGATTAGGGGCTTATGCTAATCTAATCCGATTTAAATACCAATTAAAACTAATTAACAAGTTATCCTAGCAAGTATGAAATACAACAAGTTATATGAGCTAGGATGAGCAATATGAACAACAAGAAATATCCTAGCAAAGAGATATAAGCAATATATGATATATGCAAGGATATGAAACTAACACAAAGGGTAAACAATATGAACTAAATAGTGGATCATATAAATAATGAGCTATGGACAATGGCGATATAAGGTATGAACATAAATATAAATGAACGCCAAAGCACACTCAATGTGACGCCCCTGGGTTCACACAAGGCTGCAGTCCGAGGTGAAACCAAGGATGTTAAACCTGCCATGCACTACACCGTGCAATAACATGTTTCACCATCACAATTTTATTACTCTAGTGGGTCAATAATAGGTGTAGGTACAAAAGCAAGTAAGAGATACAACAAGAGATAACTGATGAAACGTAGAGATTAAATAGTATTCCATCATCCAACATACAGGAATATAAAGTCAATGTCTGAAATGAACAAACTGGAGTTCTTAATACATCTCAAATACAACAAGTCTGAATAAAGGAAATAAGGCACACAGCCTTTACAACATCTAGAATAAAGTCCTCAAATGTATAAACAAAGTCTATAGTGGAGCTCCAAAATAAAGCATAGCTAGAATAGATAGTCGAACACTAAAGTGTGTCGTCATCAACCTGCGACTCTCCGGGCTCCTGGCTCATGACCTGAAAGGGGGAGGGACAATGAGCGTCGCATGTCATAAAATAGATCTAACCAAGTATATCAACATAATATAAGGCACTTGTCATAAAATTTATTTACCTGATCAAACAAATGTGGGTAGTCGCGTCGCATGTCCTCCTCGCGCTCCCAAGAAGCTTCCTCAACTCCACTTTGGTTCCATTGAACTTTCACCAATGGAATCACCTTATTCCTGAGTCTCTTGTCTTCTCTAGCAAGAATAGTTACTGGGATCTTAATAGTAGTCAAATCATCTCGAAGCTCAATCTCCGGTGCATTCAACACTCGCTGCTGCTCCTCATCATGCAAGTGCTTCTTGAGCATAGAGATATGGAACACATTGTGTACACTAGACATAGATGCTGGAAGATCTAGTCTGTATGACACCGCTCCAATGCGCTCCAAAATCCTGAAAGGTCCAATATATCTCGGCGCAAGCTTCCCTCGCCTCCCGAATCGCTGCACGCCTTTCATAGGCGATACCTTCAGCATAACCAAATCCCCAATCTGAAACTCTAGTGGTCTTCGCCTCTTATCTGCATAACTCTTCTGCCGGCTCTGAGCGGCTAGAATCCGCTCTCTGATCAATGCTACCTTCTCGGTAGTCTGCCTCACAAGCTCTGGCCCAAGCATCAAGCTGTCCTCTGGCTCTGCCCAACATATCGGTGATCTACAGGGTCTCCCGTACAATGCCTCATACGGAGCCATCCCGATCGTCGCTTGATAACTGTTGTTATAAGCGAATTCTACCAATGGGATATGATCCTCCCAGCTGCCTTGGAAGTCAATGACACATGCCCTCAACATGTCCTCCAATACCTGATTCACCCTCTCAGTCTGACCATCCGTCTGCGGGTGGAATACACTGCTATAAGATAGCATGCTGCCAAATGAGTCCTGGAAACTCCTCCAAAAGTGTGAAGTGAAAACTGATCCTCGATCCGATACGATCGTATCTGGAACTCCATGGAGTCGAACTATCTACTGAATGAATATCCTCGCATACGACTCGGCTGTGAAAGTGTTCCTCACTGGAATAAAATGCGCTGACTTCGTCAACCGGTCCACTATCACCCAAACAGAATCATTCCCCTTCTTCGACTTCGGCAACCCCACAATAAAATCCATAGAAATGTCTGCCCACTTCCACTCTGGAATGGGTAAAAGCTGAAGTGTCCCTGGCGGTCTCTGGTGTTCTGCCTTCACCTGCTGGCAGGTAAAACATCTAGCTACATACTCTGCAATCTCTCTCCGCATACCACTCCACCAGAAATGTCTCTTCAGGTCCTTGTACATCTTGGTAGTCCCTGGATGTACTGTGTACCGAGTACGGTGCGCCTCGTCAAATAACTCCCTCTTCAACTCTGCACTGGCTGGCATGACCAATCTACCCTTCATCCGTAATCCTCCATCTGCTCCAATGGTCCAGTCCACCTTAGGCTCTTTGGAAATCTCCCCCTTACGGGTTTGAATCCAAGAGTCCTCCAACTGAGCTCTGACAACCCTGTCACTCCAAGATGGCTGCACTGACATAGCTCCCAAGAATGCAATGGTTCCTCCAATCTCGTAATATCAAACTGGCTAAGAGTGATAAGATCTCTGTACAAGGAACACCTCAAAGCCGCAACCCGATGCCGACGCTTCCTACTCAAAGCATCTGCTACGACGTTCGCCTTCCCTGGATGATACTGAATCGCGAACTCGTAGTCCTTGATAAACTCAATCCATCTCCTCTGTCTCTAGTTGAGTTTATTCTGGGAAAAGAGATACTTCAGACTCTGATGATCAGTGAATAACTAAAATTGCACTCCATAAAGGTAGTGCCTCCATGACTTCAGTGCAAATACCACTGCTGCTAACTCCAAGTCATGAGTGGGATAGTTCTGCTCATGCACCCTCAACTGCCATGAGATATAAGCTACTACCCTCTGAGTTTGCATCAATACGCCCCCTAAGCCGGCCAACGACGCGTCGGTATACACGACGAAGGTCCTATCACTGCATGGAATGGTCAAAACCGGCGCCGTGGTCAGCTTGGCTTTCAAGATATCAAAAGCCTCCTGGCACTCCATGCTCCATATGAACTGTACACCCTTCTTCGTAAGGTGTGTAATAGGCATCAAAATCTTCGAGAAGTCCTGAATGAACTTCCTGTAGTAACCAGCTAAGCCCAAAAAGCTGCGAATCTCTGTCACCGTCTTCGGTGGCTCCCAATCAAGAACTGCCGTGACCTTAGCCGGGTCCACTGCTATACCCTCTCTACTGATGACGTGGCCAAGAAATCTGACTTCTAAAAGCCAAAACTCACACTTGCTGAACTTAGCGTACAGCTGATGCTCCTGAAGAGTCCTCAATGCTATCTGTAGATGCTCCTCGTGATCCGCCTCCGATCTCGAGTAAATAAGAATATCATCAATGAAAACGATCACGAACTGATCTAAGAAGGGACGGAACACCCGGTTCATCAAGTCCATGAATACCGCGGGTGCATTGGTCAACCCAAATGGCATGACCAAGAACTCAAAAGATCCATATCTAGTAAGAAAGGCGGTCTTGGGAATATCCATCTCCCGAACCCGCAACTGATGATAGCCAGAACGAAGATCAATCTTCGAGAAATACTGCGCACCCTGCAACTGGTCAAACAAGTCATCAATCCTAGGTAGTGGGTACCTATTCCGGATAGTGACCTTGTTCAACTCTCTATAATCTATGCATAATCTCATACTACCATCCTTCTTCACGAAGAGGACCGGTGCGCCCTACGGAGAATGACTTCGGCGAATAAAACCCTGAGCTAACAACTCATCCAACTGGGTCTGAAGCTCCCTCATCTCAGCTGGTGCCATACGATAGGGTGCGCGGGATATCGGGGCTGTGCCAGGCTGCAACTCAATACAAAACTCCACCTCTCTCACCGGAGGTAGTCTAGGTATGTCCTGAAAGACATCCTGATACTCTGAGACAAACCTAGTCTCTAATAACCCAGCACCCTAATCCCATCGCATCGCCTCCTCGATGTACACCAGAAATGACTCCGCAAGTCGGTTGCCTTGAGGTAGCTACAATCATCTCGGACCCATCGGACGCTCGCAACTTGACTGTCTTCGCAAAGCAGTCAATACTGATATGGTAGGACATATGCAATACTATCAAATCCACTATGAACTCCGACTCGTCTAGACTGACGGTACACCTCCTACAAACGCTCTCCAGAAGCGATACCTCACCTAAAGGGGTGAAAACAGATAGAGGGGTATCTAGAGGCTGAGCTACGAGCTGGAGTCTAGTCATAAATGCATGCGAGATGAAAGAATGCGAAGCTCCCGAATCGAAGAGAATACGGGCGGGAAGAGAGTTCACAAAGAACGTACCCTACACTACAGCTCCGCTAGCTCCGTGGTCATGGGGAACTACCGCATATACTCTGCCTGTGGCTGAAGACTGCTCTGCTGATGGTGCTGGAGAATATGGGATGATCTGTCCCTGAGAAACATCCTGAACTGCCCGAATCTGCCCCTCAGTCCTCTGAGCTGCTGGCGGTGCCTCAAGCCTGTTCTGTTGGCCCTGACCTCTGCCATGCTGTCGCTGCTGCTTCTGGTTCGGACCCTTGCCCTGCTGGGCTCCTGTTGGTGCGCTACGGAACTCTGATGCCTTATGCCCGACCTTGCGACAGTTATAACAAGATCCCTGGAACTCGGGTGCCCTCATCTTCTGGTACCTCTCAACCATACGGAGCCAAGTCTCCTGCTCGGTGGTCCTGTCTGGAACTGCTAGGGGAATGGCTGCAGGCGTGACTTCTGGGGATCTCTCTCTGACAGGAACGGCAGGTATCCCCTGCTGCTGAGCTACTGGTGGTGGTGTCCGTGGTGCTATATGAGTCATCACCAAGTCCTCAATGGCCGTCATCCTGGCAATGAGAGGAGCTTGGTTTAAGTTTGTTTTAAAAGCTTTTAAGCAATTGAGAGTTTAATTTTGTGAAATCAATTTCACAAAATCTAGAAGAGATCATCACTTGGTGTGACGCCCCTTGGTTCACACAAGGCTGCAGTCCGAGGTGAAACCAAGGATGTCAAACCTTCCATGCACTACACCGTGCAATAACATGTTTCACCATCACAATTTTATCACTCTAGTGGGTCAATAATAGGTGTAGGTACAAAAGCAAGTAAGAGATACTACAAGAGATAACTGATGAAACGATAGAGATCAAATAGTATTCCATCATCCAACATACAGGAATATAAAGTCAATGTCTGAAATGAACAAACTGGAGTTCTTAATACATCTCAAATACAACAAGTCTGAATAAAGGAAATAAGGCACACAGCCTTTACAACATCTAGAATAAAGTCCTCAAATGTATAAACAAAGTCTATAGTGGAGCTCTAAAATAAAGCATAGCTAGAATAGATAGTCGAACACTAAAGTGTATCACCATCAACCTGCGACTCTCCGGGCTCCTGGCTCATGACCTAAAAGGGGGAGGGACAATGAGCGTCAAAGCGCTAGCGAGCAACATCACAACCAACCCCAAGGGAGAGGGCTCGTTGTATAAGGAAATACAATTATCACGAAATACATATATATAAAACTCAATTATCCTAAAAATAACAATAGGTTTTAGTACTTAGGAAGTTTCAACACGGGCATAGGTACATCGAGCGAAATAATCCAGACAAGAAAACCCTCATGTATATACCTTATATCCCAAATTGAAAGTCCCTAAGTACCAAACCCGGAGTCTAATACGTGAACAGAAAAAAATAACAAGGAAATACAACCCATCTCAGAACATAAATACAGTACCTTGTACTGACCTACATAAATACCATGCCGTGTTCTACATAAGTGTCATACCCAGCCTAGGTAGCTATCATGTCTTATCGGTATCAAAATGTCGTGTCCCAAACTCAAATGTGTACCATGCTCAAGGTTTAGCAAAAATGTCCAACACATGGACTAAAAGGGATGCAGGTCCAACACATGGACTGAAATAAAATGCATGTCCAACACATGGACCAAGATGACAAGTATCCAACACATGGATCAATAATAATGCATGCTCAACACGTGGACTATGAACGAAGAAGTGTAATTCTCACTAGCATATGTGGAAATACATATACATGTCCCAACTGTGCACGTGTTTCAATGTGTGGGTCTAAATTCGTATCACAGTCAATTCCCATGTGTAGATAAGTCACTAATATCGCAAACCAGTGTGAGAAAAAAGAGGTGATCTCTTGAACACGCGAAAAGATCAATAAGGGATCAACATGCACAGAATTGTGCGGCGGTCGACCGCAGAGGCCACTCCGGTCGACCGCTCACAGCGTCAAAAGTTATTGTGTTCAAAACTGAACGGCGGTCGACCGCAGAGGACATGTCGGTCGACCGCTCAAAGAGCAGAAGCTTTTCTGCTGGAAAAATCTTGCGACGGTCGACCGCTTATCCCGATGCGGTCGACCGCTAGGCGGACAGAACCCTGTTCTGGGTTCTGTCAACTACCGAACTCATTCAAAAAAAATTTGGGGATTTCTATACTCACTCTACTTTAACATTTAAATAGTGAACCATGGCAATAAACAACAAGTTTAAATGGTTAAAACCTCATTATCAAAAATCCCAAACCTTAAACAACATGATTTTAAAAGTTCTTAAACAGTAAAAATGAGTTTAACTCTCCTAAAAACATTTCAGATCAAAATCTCATTTATTAAACATAATTAGTGAACCATTTAAGACTGAAATATATGATTCTTGCACCTCATGCCATAAGGTCTACTTTATCTACAAAAAAATACAATTTGGGCTCAATAAAAACCGGATAAAAACTCAAATCTAAGCATAAAAACGAAAAGGGATAAAGTTGGGCGAGATGTTACTCGCCTACGACGAAAACGAAGCCCTAGATCTGGAGGAAGATGATCCCTCTCGCTGAATCCACCAACAATTCGCTGAAAAGCCCTCCAAAGCTCCTCCAAATCACCAAGGAGTGAGAAACTAGGGTTTGAGGGGAGAGAGGGGGCTAGGGTTCTGATATCAGATGGAAAATGGGGCTCTCTTGGGTATAATAGTATATATCCTCCCCCCCCCCCCCGCCCCGACCCCGACCCGAAACCCGTTAAGACCCAACACAGAAAAACTCTCTGCCCGTTGTGCGGTCGACCGCCGCGCCCAGCGCGGTCGACCGCACAATAGGAGAAATGTCCCCTGAGTACCCGACTGCTGTGCGGTCGACCGCCGCGCATGTCGCGGTCGACCGCACAGCAGGACAACTGCTTGCTATGTCTGTTTGACATCCTGGTGAATCCACTTGTTTTCTCCAACATAGAATTTCTTGTTAGGCTCCCAAACATGATTCATCACATTCAATATATATATGTGTATATGATAAATTTTCACAAAAGAATTATTCATCACTAATAATTCAATATCTATATATCCTTATAAAATTTTACGGGGTTCTACACTCAAACACACTATATGATCACAGAGTTCGGACCTTCCGTCCTACGTCTCCGCTCCCCACTCCCGGGAAGAATTCCACTATCACAACCAGGTTTTTTACGCTCACCAGAATAACGTTTACACCTCACAGTGTCGGTTTTCAACGCTCACCGAACAACGTTCACTCCTCACACTTGGTTTTTTAGTTCACCGAAAACTTCACAACACACTCAGTTTTCTAGCTCACCGAAAACCTTACAATCTCACAATGTAACAATAAATGATTTGTTCTCTCATACAAGGGGAGAACTCAATTAAGCACAACTCAATGTTACAATCTCTCACAACCCTAATATACTATGTATGCAAATACAATAAGCTCAAGTGGGTGTGTGTAACAATGAGTGAAATCAAATTTAAACTCAATATAAAACCTAGCTATAAAGAATGATAATCAAATGCTAGATAGAGTTTAAAAAACTTCTCCAATAGATAACAAGATGGAGAGATGAAGATTGAAGCCCAAAACAACCAGATGATCTCCTCCACTTGTGAAAACTTCTTCACAAAAAAAAACACTAAACACACTTAAACCCTTGTTTAAAACTTGTTTAAAAACTTTCTTGGATCACTTAGAACTGAGATCAATGGGGGTATTTATAGCCTCCCAAAACCTCAGCCAAAAACCCCAAACCAAATGACAAAAACAGCCCCAGCAACGGTAACAAAAATAGCCGTTGGAAACAGAACTGACAGAGCGGCGGTCGACCGAAAAAATTCGCGGTCGACCGTGATCCAGATCTGAAACTGAGAATACAAGGAGAACTTCATCGGTCGACCGGTGCGGTCGACCGGTGCGGTCGACCGATGGAAATTTCGAGCTCCCGGTCGACCGCACCGGTCGACCGACAAACTCTCTGCTACCCACTGTCGACTGAACATATGAGCGGTCAACCGGTGCGGTCGACCGATAACTGATACTACAGAAAACTAGTTCTGAAAGCTGTTTTTCTGAATTTAAAACACTATTTAAAAATATCAAACAAATTCCAAAAAAATATAAAACTTTGGGGAATGATTGTAGACATGATAATAAACATGCTACAATGACTAGTTTCCAAAAATGACTTCCCAAATGAAAAATATCATCATTTTACAAAATAGTCCAAAACATGAAAATATGAGATGCTTGAATTTTGATATTTTGACATAAACCAACTTTTGAAACTTTGTGAAATGTTTTTATAGACTTAGTAAAACATGTATAAACTGATATTGAAGTCTATAAACTAATAAGACAATATTTTCACAAAATTACATATTCTATGCAATAAGTACTAAAACACAATAGAGTATGAAATATGTAATTTCATAAATATAAACATAAAAGCCCAAAACCATGTATGTATATAAATAACTATATATATGCATAGAAACCAAAACTTATGTATATCTATATAACTATATAGATATATGAAGAAACCAATAAATGTGTGTGTATATGATATTGAGCTTAGAGTATCTAACACACATAATATAAAATCTAAACTAGATTACCCAAGCTAGATCTTGATCTTCATTGTAGCTCAACTTGGTACACATACGGATGAAGCTTGAACTTGATCTTTAACTTGAATTGTATGAGCTTTACCAACATTCCGCCAACCTCCTTTGGTTATAATCATTGAAGCTCTATTCCATCCATCCTCCAACATATTATTTGTCTACAATAAATAACAAAATACAAATACTAGACAAACAATATTAGATGTAAATTGTTTATTAAACATCATCAAAACAAGAAGGCTAACAAGAGGGAGCTATTCAAAGGATCTGAGGCCCGTTTCAACATTCCTTGAGATCAGGCTTTGTTTTAATCTCGAGAAAAGTCGTAATCTCACTTGGTTAAGATTATCACTTCTGCGATTATTTCCTTTGTGAAGAAAGAGCATTGAATTTTTATTCTATCAACTGGATCTGATCCATGATGGTCTACGGACTAACGTGTCCCTTGCACAGGCAAAGATCCTATGCAAACAGCGGGTGATAAACGTCCTCTGTGTGTGTTTGAAGAGAGTTGTAATTCTTATTTTATTTGTATAAGTGAGTAGTCTTATAAAAAGATTAACTCTTTTGAATTCATTATAATCGATAAAATTATAATGGATTCGACAAATAAACTAACTTTCGATACAAACACTCTGGTGACCATAGTGGGAGCCAACAGCCTCGCTGTCGAGGCTGTCGTATCGCAACTATTGATCAAGATCCCAGTTGAAGCAGAGTATGAGTTCGACCAATAGAAGTTTGAAGAGTACATCATATCCTCCTCCTCCAGATCCTCCTCTTCTTGCAAGCGCAGGAAGACCTCTATGTTGAAGAAGGTTCGTTGGTCTTCGGATTTGAAGGCACAGAGCACTAATTCTCACCCATCGCCTCTCTGACACCTAAGCAGGCCAGATCTAATGCTGAGAACAACACCTTATCAATTAAAGTGTTGCCTATTCAAGCTGTGCCAATCCAGACAAAGAGGGCTAGTCAGAGGGGGCACCAATGTCTTGCTCGTTAGTTCACCAAAGCTCTAGAGAAGGTGGACGGACTCCACTATCAAGCGGACTTAGAATTCAAGAGGTGCCAAAAGACTAAATCACCGTCATAGCAAGTAATGAACTCCTCAACCAACAAGTAGGTCCGTGTCAAACAAGCCGGTTCAACCCTTAAGGAGCGCATCCAGAATCACCGCGCATTGTTCGCGTGCACACGGATTCTTGTGCAAGAGGCATAAAAGTTGTGCAAAGAAGAGGTGGCCAAAAAACCACGAAAACCACACCAAGTAAGGAGGCCGAAATCAAAAATAGTAACTCGGACAAATGCCGAGATGCCCAGAAAACACGAGTCACCCAAGAGTGGATTGGCCAAGGCCGAGCCACCTCAAGGTGGTTCGCACCAAGGCTGAGCCACCTCGAGGTGGCCCATGCTAGCCTCGCCTCCCGCTATCGTTTCCTGTACTTCCAGTGAAGTCTCATGGAAGCATGGATCTATCCCTATTCAAGATAACGATGATGAATTGCCTTGGTCCTTTACACAAGGATCGAGACAAAGCTATGGTTAAAGAGCGTTTAGGTCTGGTAAACAAATCCCGAGCGACTCTTTAGGCTGAGGGTCGTACGTGTCCTCCCAACAAGTTGAAGCCATCCTATATCAGTAAAACACACATAATCGCCCGCTTAGGATTTAAATGTATGACTCCTAAGAATGCTAACAAGGCGTTGCATACCCGGAAGGAGATGCGTTCATTACATGGTAACGTCATACCTGGGTAATCAAGTCAATAGCTGATAGGTTGCTACAACCACAACGCCGATGAGTTATATTATCAGGCTGGGGTATGAAGAAATCTCGAAAGAGAAGTATCCCAAAATTAGACTCTCACTGTCCTTGTGAGAGGTTAATTAGGGGAAGATTTCTTCTTGTAGAAGCATCTTGATTTAGATTTGGACACTTTAGTGGATATTCTTTCAAATACCGAGACCCTCCATGGAGCGGTCTTGGGGCTGGTCATGATGATGAACATCCAAAAATTACCATCAATGTGGCCGATAAAGAAAATTTGACAAGGCGTTACATCCCTGACTCTTTCTCAGAGGCATTTCAGCGCATCGCTTGGTTACGGTCAGGAACTAGACGACCTAGACCGGATAGAGGACACTCCTTGAAGGATGAAATATCAGACATCAACTCTATGATCGCTTCTAATAATACGGTGTCCATCATAGGACAATCTCGTGAGGCGTTTATGATCAACACTGAACAAATGGCCAAAATCCTCGAAGACACTCTGGCCAAGCAGAAAGAGAATTTCAAATTCGAAATGGAAATGATCGTACAACGGATAAGGGAATTGCATGATCAATAGATTCAAGCCTTATCAAATCAGATTGGTGAATCTAGTCGTCATAATGCTACCAATCAACAAGATAGTGATTCAGACGTGGATGAAGATCTCAACACTGTTACCCCTCTTGTTGACCAAAATGTCGGGGGTGGTCCCACCGAGGATGACAATGCTAGGGGTTGTCCAGTTGTTCCTCACCGAAATCACCCGAAGAAAAATACGGGCGAGGATGAGAAAATGAAAGACCTGGAGAGCAAGATCAACACATTGATGTCTGCTCAAGAGGTAAAGAAGACTGGTACTCCATGTCCCTACCTAAGGGAGTGAGAGTTAATCCCATATCCAGTGAAGTTCAATCTAACTAACTTTACGTCGTTCGAGGGAAAAGACTTATCCACTCAATACCTAATTTAATTAAAGTCCCACCTGGGTGTGATCTCTGCTAACTAACCTTTGATGGTTCGGTCATTCGTTATCACCCTTCGTAGGACCGTCTTCGATTGGCACTGCCGTCTCAAGCCAGAAAGTATCAACAGCTAGGACGATATGAAAAGCTTGTTCCTCAATAACTTCTTCAACGATGACACCAAAGTGTCGATTGAAGCTCTTTTAGATGAGAAACAAAAGGATGGGGAGTCAGTTGATAGCTTTGTTAAATGCTTCCGTAATAAGATAATGAATTGTAGCGATACTGTCGCAGAGGAATTTATCTTGCAGACATGCCACAACAATCTTTCCATTAATATGCTGGAAGCCCTAGGGGCGTGTGATCAACAACATGAAAAGAATTAAAACTGCATGGAGAACAATCTAAACGCTTTCTCAAAAGAAAAAAGCTTGAAAGATGCCAACCGACAACTAACCCCCCGAACTCGAATTTTGCTTCTCGTGGTAAGGGAAAGGCACCTGCAGTGGCTGTTGAAGCTAATCAGACGTCATAATAGCAACCTCAGAAGCAGTGAAGGACTCCGGATCTGAAACTCCAAAAAGGGTACTCCTTTAAAGATGAAGAGGTTTCGACTATCTTCAAATACCTCCTTGAAAACGACAAAATCAAGCTGCCACCTATTACAAATCAGGAGGAAGCTAACAACACTTTGGATCCAAAGTACTGTGCATACTACAGAAGGATCCTTCATTCCACCAATGCTTGCTTCTCTCTCAAAATAACATTCAAGTCTTGGTTAACGTAGGCATCATAACGTCAAAATAAGTCTAATGAGAACAGTTTCTTCTGATGAATATAAGAGGTTAAACTTCTTCTCCCTTTCCTCCGATAGGTATATGAGGTTAAACTGATCCCTGATCCTTCGACAGGTATATAAGGTTAAACTGCTCTCCGATACTCTTTGAGGCTAAATTATTCCCTATCTTTGACGGGAAGTTCCTAGAGAATATTACACATAATATTCTTAAGGATAACCTAACAACCTTTTATAAGTATACGAGGTTAAACTGCTTCCTTTATTTTGAACAACGAGAAGTTCCTAAAGATTATTACTCTTAATATTCATAAGGATAACCCAACAATGTGGTCGAATACAATTGCATTCAGGTTTGCTAAAGAGCTGGAGGTGGAATACCTCGATGCATTCCAATGGGAAGTTCCTGGAGAATGCTATACATGGTATTCTTAAGGATAACCCAAAACCGATTATTCAAGATGAAAACCAATCATCGAAATAATTTATTCTTAATCATAATAAAAAATGGTTAAGAACATCCCACTGTGACTATTTAATCATATCCAAGATGATTAAAACCCTCTCACTGTGACTTTCCGAGCACTCTTTCGTTGAGATGAGATTTAATGACCTCATTCGGTCAATCTTCCCTTATGAAATTCTCACGATGTAACTGCGGAATGCTTGATGATTCAAGGTCCTTAATCATAAAGTCCCTCACTGATCAAATTAACTAACAGTGGGTCCACCAAAAAATTTTCGGCTGAGTCCATTCAAACTCCCACTATGCTTGTGCACTTAACACTCCTAATATTAAAGTCCCAACACAGTACTAAAAAATTCAAGCTGCTGATCCATGCTGATTAGCAAACCCCATTCATGTTAAGTCCTTGTCATTTGACGCTGAAAACCCCCACCGAGTGATTTGTACAAATCAATATTCCTATTATTGTTTGTACCCCACTCTCATTGCTTGTTTGGTCAAACCTTCTTATAGTTAGTACCAAACCCAAAATCCCCTCTCGATTCCTTTCATGAACGAGAGGTCCACTTTCATAAATGGACATCCCTTTCGATAAACGAAAGAACTCCACCAAAATTAAACAATCAAACCTATAAACATTAGGGTCGTATCAAATCCCCACTTGGTCGAACCTTCTCATAGTTAGGACTAAAGTTAGGAATCCTACTTTGAGTTTCTTTTGCGGCAGGAGATAGAATATAAAAATCTTCCTCTCCAGCATTAGATTCGTCTTTGCCCCAAGAGAAGACATGGAGATAGAATATAAAATTTTCCTCTCTAGCATCGGGTTCGTCTTGCCCCAAGAGAAGACACCACCTTCCAACACCGAAATCCGTGCTTAACACGCACGAGAAATTTTATCCTGAAACCTAAGTAGGGATAAGTCAGCGCCTAACACATGTTACTCGTTAGTCTTCACCACAAAAAGAATAAAAGTCCACGTATTCGACATCGTGATAGGTTGTTATTAATAATATCATAATCCATGTCTTACACGTATGGGGAATTTTATCCTGAATCATAAGTAGGAAAAAGTCACTGCCTAACATGCATTGCCGATTAGTCTTCACCACAAAAAGGATAAAAGCACAGTTATTCAACATCGTGACAGGCTGTTATTAATAACACCATAATCCATGCCTTACACGTATGTGGAATTTTATCTCGGATCCTAAATAAGGATAAGTCAGCGTCTAATACGCGTTGCCGGTTAGTCTTCACCACAAAAAAGATAAATGCCCACGTATTTGATATCATGGCATGCCGTTATTAATAATGCCAAAATCCGTGTCTTATACGCATGAAGAATTTTATCCTGAATCCTAAGTAGGGATAAGTCAGCGCCTAACACGCATTGTCGGTTAGTGTTCACCGTAAAAAGGACAAAAACCCACATATTCGATATTGTGGTAAGCTGTTATTAATAACACCATAATTCATTCCTTACACGCATGGGGAATTTTGTCCTAAATCCTATGTGGGGATAAGTCAGCGCCTAACACGCGTTATCGATTAGTCTTCACAGCAAAATAGACAAAATCCCACGTATTCGACATCATGACAGGCCATTATTAATAACCTCAAAATTTGTACTTTACATGTACGAGGAATTTTATCCCGAATCTTAAGTAGGAATAAGTCTGCATCTAACACGCGTTGTCGGTTAGTCTTCACCGCAAAAAGGACAAAAGCCCACGTATTCAACATCATGACAGGCTGTTATTAGTAACGCCATAATCCATTGATAGGATATAAATATCTACCAAAAGTTATAAGTGTACAACTAATCAAGTTATAGTACAAAAAGTTATTGATCCCACGAGGAAGGTGTTTGTAGGAGAAAAATAGATTCAGTTCTTATGTTGTGTGCGTAACAATTAGGAGTGATGAAAATTGTGATTGTGGAGAGATATGAGGAGTGTTGTGAATATGTGTAAAAGTCAATAAATGAGATTTTAGATGATAAAAATGAAGAGTGGATATGATAGAAGAATAAATAAAATCACAAGGAAAGAAAAATAAAGGAAATAAAAATCAAGAACAAATAAGAGAAAATCAAGAACTAAGGAAAAATCAAGAAAGAAAAGATGGATTATTTAATTAAAGATATGAGAAATCTAGAATTGAATCCACTAGCTAAACTCAATTATAAAATATGAACTATTCTCTTTCTATCACAATTTACTTTAGATTTATTAAGCATAGACTATCAAGCCATTTAAGAAAAGTATAACCTATCAAATTATCATCTAAGCAAAATTAATATTCATGACAATAACAACAATAAGATATTAATTCTAGAATTCATAAGCATAACCTATCAAACCATTTAAGATAAACATAGATTATCAAATTCTTCTTCTACCAAATAGTTTTCTACTTGATTATCCTATACATGATCATTTTAAGCATAAGAGAATAATTCATACAATATAAAGGAAATAAAGCTACATAAGAGAATAATTCATACAATATAAAGGAAATAAAGCTAATTTCATGCAATTCTAAGATTCTTACAAGAATTAGTTCCACGTCTTAAGAAATAAAAAGAAATAAAGCTAATTTCATGCAATTCTAAGATTCTTACAAGAATTAGTTCCACGTCTTAAGAAATAAAAATAAGAAATGAAATGAAAAGAATAAGAACTAATTACAAAGAAAAGAAATAAGAACAAGGAATTTTACACTATGAAAATAAATCTACACTAAAATTACAAAATAAAATCTACACTATGAAAATATATCTAACTAAATTACAAAAATAAAATCTACATTATGTAAGAAAATAAATCTACACTAAAAATTAAAAATACAAAATAAAATGAAGACTAGAAAATAAATCTACTCTACTAGACATGAATGTAAATCTAAACTAATAAGCAATAGAAAGGAAATTACTATGAACAAATAAAAATAAAATAAAAATAAAAATAAAAGAGGGATTATCCTCATAAAAGTATACCTTCACATTGATCTTCATCATCATCATCATCATCAAACAAAGTGAAGAGAAATATGAAGTGGTAAAAAAATTCGTTTATTAATTGTAATAAAAGTTACAAATTTGGAAGGTCTTCTTAATTAAGAGTAACCCTCCTTCTCCAAATGAAGTTACAAAATTTTTCACACCCATTACCCCTCACTCTCTACCCCTATTTATAGTAAACATCCATGAATGTGAACCATTGGATCAATGCTTATCCATAAGACCTCCATTTTCATCCTTTGATTCATAATAGACTCGTCAGCATCGATTCAGGCATCGATACCACCATCGATGCTGGCATCGATGCAAGCCTTCTCTAATTGTTGACTGATACGACATAATTATGTACCAAAATTACAAATGCATAATTGATCAAGTTATAGTATAAAAAGTTATCGATCCTACGAGGAAAGTGATTTTAAGAGATTATTAGAATTGGTTCTTATGTTTTGTGCGTGACAAAGTTAGGATTAAAGAATAAGTGTGATTATGGAGAGAGATATGATGAGTGATTGTTTTGAATATATGCAAGTGATAATAAATTGAATCTTAGAGAAGAGAAGAAAGAATCAAAGAATAAAATAAAAAGCAAGAATAAAAAGAGAAAAAAAAATCAAGAAAACAAAAAAATAGAGGATTCAATTAAAAATATGAGAAATCTAGAATTGAATCCACTAGCTAATCTCAATTGTAAAATACAAACTAATCTCTTCTCTAAGAATTAAATCCAAATAGAGTTACAAAATTTTTCACACCTCTAACCCCTCACTCTCTACCCCTATTTATAGTAAACATCAGTGAATGAGAGCCATTGGATTGAAATCTTATAAAAAAATAATAAATTTTAACCCTTAATTCATAACAAACTGTACGTCAGTATCGATACCAGCATCAATAGGTGTATCGATGCTGGCATCGATACGGGCATCGATGCTTGCATTGATGTGTGCCTTTTCCTGGTTGTTGTCCGAAGCTAGCTTCTTGTGTTTCTTCTTGGGCTTGGGCCATGGACATTTTCTTGGCATTTTGGGCTTTAACACTTCATTAAATATTTATTTGGCTTCACGTGCTTCATTTCTTCATGGCTTGATTCTTTTCATGGCTTGTTTTAGGATAAATTGGCAATTTGATTTTTTAATGGGCTTCTTGATTTCTCTTTTGCTTCATTTCTTCATTTACTCTAGGGCCTTTGTTGAGAGATGAGATTTTTGGGATTTATTCTTCATTAACCTGTATTTAAATAAAAAAAAATTTATTAGTGGCATATTTATTCATATAAAATAAATAATGAGGATATAAAATTATAATAAAATATGATTATCAAATACTCCCACACCTAAACTTTTACCAGTCCTCTTGCAAAGAAAATAAAAAGAAAATCCTAACTCACTTTCGCAGGAATCGTGGTTGTATTTAGCGCATACAACAAATTTTTAAACCCCTAGGTTACCCTAGTAGATGAGTTGTAGTCTCATGAGGGTTTGCAGTAAATATACCCACAAAGTTTGGTCAACTTGCCAAGTTAAATAAGTCAGTAAATAACTAAATTTTCTTGATATATTTAGACATTCTAATTGAAGCTAGTTAATAATCAAGAAAATGTTTTTATATATAACTCCAATGTAAATCTCTTAGAAAATCTTTTTTATTATAGCAATACAAAACCAAGTCAAATCTTAGAGATTTAATTTAAAAGTTTTGAAAAGAACATGCTAACTCTTTGTTTTAAATAACTTTCAAGTCTCTTGATCAAAAATTGTTTTTCAAGACCATATATATAAAATAATAATATATATAAATGGTTATATATATATATATATACATACTAGTATAATGCACGTGCTTTGCACGTGAACATATACGTTTTAACTTTTGAAATTTTTATTGAATAGTAAATTATGTGTTAATAAATAAAATTGTATACTAAGACTGCTTTTAAAAAAATGTACGAATTAATTACTATTGTGTAGTTATTATAATTGAAGCTTTTTCTTATAATAATTGCATAGTACTAACCTTTTTAAAATAAGTCTCCTAAATTTACAATTATTCTTATATAAGTCTGCCAAATTTATAAATTCTCTTAAGGGGCTGTTTGGTTCGTTTTTTAACTCGGTGGAAAAGTTTTACACCGCCTCCACATCAGATTTTTCGTGGCCACGTAGGATATAAGCTTTCCGTCGGTTTTTTTCCCATCTTTGGTTTGCTAGGGTTGAAGAAGGGAAACTCGGTGAAAATCACCGCCACGTCAGATTTTTTCTCTTCCCCAATTCCTTCCTCAAGCTTATGAAATCGACGAAAACTGCAGCCACGTCAGATTTTTGCCATATAAACAAAAGTTTTCCCTTTTTTTCCATGTGAACCAAATACAAGAAAAATAAATACATTGGTTTCCCACCATTTTTTTGTGCGAACCAAAGTGAAACAATCTGTTTCTTAAAAAAGTTTGGAAAACTCAAAACTTGTGTTTTTGTACATGGAAATGCATTTCCTTATATATAGGAAATGGACCAAACAGCCCCTAAATACATCCCTTCAACTTGAAAGTTATTAACTTAACTCTAAATTAACAAAGCTATAATAATCTTGCTAGCTTTTTTCTGATATTCCCTATATAGCTATACTTAATACCAGTAACATATTGCTATCGTTACTTCTCATTATAATTATTTAATAGGGTAAATTACACTAAACCTTATGAACTTTTAAAATCACACTAAAGCCCTCATAATTTTTCTGTTTCAAAGAAAACCCTCAATAACTTTCTAATTTTTATAGATAACCCATATAAATTAGAACCATAAAATGGCATAAAACGCATTTTGAAAGCTATTAGGGGTTTGGTGTAATTTATCTAAAATATATTGGGGGTTTCTACAAAAGTTATTAGGGGTTTAGTGTGATTTCGAAAGTTCATAGAATCTATTTATTATAAAATGATGAAAGTTCATGGGGATTTACTGTAATTTGCTTTATTTAATATTATAATTCTTAGTTCAAGAAATACTATTAAAATAATTATACTATCTATATACTATAAAATAATTATCTAATTTAATTTTTTAATTATGCTCTTAAATACTTTAGTACTATAAGTACTTTATAAATTTTTATTATTCTGTCATTAACAATTAGTAGTATTATTATTAATATTAAATATTTTTTTATAAAAATGTTAGTTTTTAATCATCACTAAGTATAGGTTATTTAGTTTCATGTAATAATGTTTGAGAAAATATTCTAAAAATATAATATTAAATTACTTATTGAATTTATTCAATAATATAATACTAAATAAGTAGTGTAATTCATAATTTATATGACATTATTAAAATAATTACATTATTTATGCCATCAATATTTACTCTATTTATTTTAATGCTCATTGACTTATTGCATAAAATAATTACATTATTTATGCCATCAATATTTACTCTATTTATTTTAATGCTCATTGACTTATTGCATAATTGTCAATAGTATTTAGTCATATATTATTTTATGTGTACTATTATTTTAATTATTTTATTATAATTTAAAAAAAATATTAATAATAATTTAATTGGTTACTATTATTAATTACATATAATTATTTTAATATATTATTATTAAATAATTAAGTGTTATAATATAATTAATAATTATAATTATTTAGGAAGGTGAGGAGGTGCATAATTACTAAGTGGTTATATTTATTTAATGAATAAATAATTGGAGATAATGATATAGTTAGAAATTTATTAAAATTTGTGAGGGTAAAAAAGGAAACTAAAAGTTTTAATACTCCAATCCTCTTTTTATAGTAGTATATATACTTCACTCTCTAATTCTTGGTGATTATTTTTTATTTTAACAGGCTTTCCAAGTAACCATTTAACGAGTTTTGGGCCAATGAATCCCAACCCAATTGGGCTTAGGTCATTAGGTATAGAGATACTCATTGGCCTTAATTACTCAGTCAACTTAGGCTTTATAAGATAAAAGCACCTTGAATTTAAGAGTTTTTTTGTGCCTATTTTTCACACTCTTCTTATATAAGGTTAGTTTTATATATATATATATATATATATATATATATATATATATAAAGAATTTTATTTGGAGTTATCATAAAAGGTGAATTTGAGTATATCACTAACTAGGAATTAGAAAATTTAAAATCTATCAATTAGATCAATTATTACTTAACTCTATTGATTTGGCAAGTGACAATATTTTTAATTTTTTTTATATTTTTTTATTATTATATATATATATTTTAAAAATAATGTCAAAATGCAACAAAATAATAAAATAAAAGAGGAAAATATATACTTCCCACCCCTACACCTAAATTTTGCATTGTCCTCAATGCAAATTCGTTGATGCACAAAGTAAAGCAGATTATAATTGAAGAACTTATATTTGTTCGGTCGACAATGATGATAAGGATCTGCAATTACTGTTAGTAAGAGGATGAAGAAATCAAATAAGAGAGAAAAATTATAATTATTTTTTTTATTTTATTTTTAATTTTTTATATTTTTTATTATTTTTTATTTTTTTTACAGATAATGAGGTTCATGAAGAACCAACACCTCTTCCTCTCCGAGCATAGAAAATTCTAAAAATGGTTTTAGACGTTGACCATTTATTTTAAAAATGTTATCATTTTTAGGATTTTCTATCTCGACAGCCCCATACGAAAAAACTTATTTGACAAAAAAATGGACCTGTCCATCTTGATCTCAATTTTCTAGAAAAAAATGCAATTTTGAATTGTACAATAAAACTTTTTATCCTGGAGAGAAATTTTTTCATAAAATTAATTTGTCATAAAAATCTTGGTTTTTTCTTTATAGATTTTTAAGTTTATGTATGTATCATTTCGAATTTCTTCCAACTCATTTATTTGGAGCAATCCGTTCTTACCTGCCGAGTCTGAGTCAAAATTTAACTGTTTTATTGCCCACATTGCTCGATGCTCCAACTCCACTGGTAGGTGGTAAGCTTTCCCAAACACTAGTCTGTATGGTGACATCCCCAAATTGGCCTTGAAAGCTGTTCTATATGCCCACAGAGCATCACATAGTTTTACAGACCAATCTTTCCTGTTATGATTAACTGTTTTTTCTAAGATTTGTTTGATCTGCCTATTTGTGACCTCTACTTGTCCACTAGTTTGGGGATGATAAGGAGTTGACAATTTGTGTGTCATTGAATAATTTCTCATCAAAGGCTCAAAAGAACGATTACAGAAATGTGTACCGTTATCAGTGATGATCGCTCGAGGTACTCCAAATCGTGCAAAAATTTTCTCTTTCAAAAACTTGACAACGACCTTATTGTCAGTAGTTTTGCAAGCTACCGCCTCAACCCATTTTGACATGTATTCAACGGCTATTAGAATGTAAACATTTCCAAAGGAATTTGGAAATGGTCTCATAAAATCGATACCCTACAGATCAAAAAGTTCAACAGATAAGATGGGTTGTAAGGGCATCATATGTCTTCTAGTGACCTTCCCTAAAAGCTAATAGCGGTTACAAGTTTTGCAAAGTACATATGAATCATTGAAAAGAGTGGGCCAGTATAGCCAGATTGGAGAATTTTTTTAGCTGTTTTTCTTGGGCCAAAGTGGCCCCCACATGCTTACTCATGAAAAAAGGAAAGAACACTCCTGGTTTCTTCAGTGGGAACACACCTCCTAAAGATCTGACCAGGACAGTATTTGAATAAATATGTATCATCCCAGTAAAAGTATTTTACTTGGGAGAGAAAACGGGATCTATCCTGTTTGGACCAATGAGAAGTATCATCCCAGTAAAAGTATTTTACTTGGGAGAGAAAACGGGATCTATCCTGTTTGGACCAATGAGAAGAGATCTGGTTCATGACTATATAGTTCACAATGTCGACGAACCATGGAACAGATTGGATTTCTAGGAGTTGTCCATCTGGAAAATGTTCGTTGATCGGGACGGTTGATGTTGGTCCATTTGGGAGTCGTAAGAGGTGACCTGCTACGGGGTTCTCTATTTCTCTTCTATCAAGAATTTGAATGTCAAACTCTTGAAGTAGGAGTATCCATCTAATGAGCTGTGCTTTAGCATCCTTTTTGGTCAAAAGATACTTTAGTGCGGCATGATCTGTGAAAACTTTGATTTAGGAACCGTTGAGGTAGGACCTGAATTTTTCTAAGGCAAAGACTACAGCAAAAAACTCTTTTTCTGTGACAGAGTAATTTTGCTAGGCATCATTCAGAGTCCTACTGGCGTATTAGATCACATACGGTTTTCTATCAAACCGTTGTCCTAAAACAACACCAATCGCAGAATCAGATGCATCACACATCAGTTCGAAGGGTAAGGTCCAGTCCGATGCATGAATGATAGGAGCTGTGGTCAGCTCCTTTTTTAGATATTCAAAAGCTTTGAGACAGTCGGGAGAGAAGACAAATGATGTATCATTGGCTAGGAGATTGGTCAAGGGTCTAGCAATTTTAGTGAAATCCTTGATGAAACGTTGGTAAAAACTAGCATGGCCAAGAAATGATCTGACATCTTTGACAGTTTTAGGAGGAGGGAGATTGGAAATGAGATCTACCTTAGCTTTGTCCACTTCGATTCCCCTATTGGAAACTATATGTCCTATGATAATGCCTTGTTTGACCATGAAATGATATTTCTCCCAATTGAGAGTTAGATTTTTCTCCCTACATCGTTCTAGGACCAGTTTAAGATGATGCAAACATTGGGAAAATGTGTCACCAAAAATGGAAAACTCATCCATGAAAATTTTGAGGAATCTCTTTACCAAGTCAGAAAAAATACTGATCGTGCAGCGTTGGAATGTGGCTGGTGCGTTACACAGGCCAAAAGGTATGTGTCGGTATACGAATGTTCCATACGGGCAAGTGAAGGTTGTTTTCTCCAGATCTTTTGGAACGATAGTGATTTGATTGTAACCTAAATATCCATCCAGGAAACAATAGAACTCATGTCCTGTTAAGCGCTCTAACATTTGGTCAATGAATGGAAGAGGGAAGTGATCTTTTCGAGTGGCTAAGTTGAGTTTTCGGTAGTCAATGCAGACTCGCCATCTAGTTTGGATCCGAGTGAGAATCAGCTCATTAGCCTCATTTTGGATCACGGTGATCCCAGATTTCTTTGGAACAACTTAGACCAGACTCACCCATGAACTATCAGAAATAGGATAAATGATCCCATGATCGAGACATTTCAGAATGTCTTTCCTAACAGCTTCTTTCATCACTGGGTTTAACCGACGTTGAGGATCTCTAATAGGTTTCGCATCATCTATCAAATGGATTCGGTGTTGAACAATGGTTGGACTAATCCCTTTGATATCAGCCATGGTCCATCCAATGGCTTCCCTATTCTCTCTTAAAACATCTAAGAGAGCTTCCTTTTGACCGGTAGTCAAATCAGAAGAAATGATAACTGGTAAAGACTCATTCTCCCCTAAGTAGGCATACTCTAGATTTTTAGGTAGATGTTTGAGCTCTAACTTAGGGGGTTCCTCGACAGATGGGAGAAGTTGGACTCGGGGTTCTATCTCCAAAGGTTCTCATTGCCAGCCAACAGTAGAAACATGATTGACCAGCAGATCTAACTCTAGTTCGTCATCAGAAGACTCCACAAACATTAAGTCAGATGCATTTGAATCTGACTCACACTCTCCCTCTTGTTGCTCACTGGATATTCCCTGGATGAAATTCACTTCCATGGGTTGATCAGATGGATCACTAGGTTGCCTTCCTAAGTTGAAAATATTAAGGTCAACAGTCATGTTCCCAAAACATAGTTTTATTTGACCTGTTCTACAATTGATCAAAGCATTTGAGGTGGTTAAGAACGATCTTTCTATAATGACGGGGATTTGGCTTTTGAGATTAGAAACGGGCTACATTTTCAAGATAATAAAATCAACAGGGAAAATGAACTCTCCAACTTTGATCAGAACATCCTCTACCTCTTCTTTGGGAATTTTTACATATCTATCAGCTAACTGTAGAGTGCATCTTGTTGGTTTAAGTTCTCCTATACCTAACTGTTGATAGACTGAATAAGGAAGGAGGTTGACGCTGGGTTCCAAGTCTAGAAGTGTCTTATCAATGTGAGTGTTACCTATGACGCATAGAATTGTGGGACAACCAGGGTCCTTGTATTTTAATAGCATGGGTTTTGAAAAAAAATTCACTAAGGTTGGCAGCTAAAAAAACTTTCTTGGGGACATTGGTGGTTATTTTCTTAGTGCATAAGTCCTTCAATAACTTTGCATAAGAGGGGATTTGTTCGATTGCATCTAGGAGAGGGATGTTGATCTTGACCTGTTTAAATATATCTAGAATTTTCTCAATCTGCGGGGAGTTTTTTCTAGGTTTAAGTCTAACTAGAAAGGGGGCAATGGGCCTATACCTATCTAGATCAGGCACAATCTCATGATCAGCATTTTGTTCATCGGAAGGAATTGTTTCATCGGAAGGAGTGTGTTGGATGGGAGAAGGGGTTTGATTCGGTGGCGTTCTAACCTGATTGTCTATTTGCTTCCCTGATCTTAGTGTGCGAATTTCATTCACATGACCTAGATGGGTTGAACTGGATCCATTGTCTTTAGGGTTTGCAACAGGTTGACTTGGGAATTTTCCTTTTTCTCTCTCACTCACGGCAGTAGCTAGTTGGCCAAGTTGGGTTTCTAACCAGGCTTTGGCTTGAGTGTTCGAGTTGAGTACTTGGCCGGTGGTTTGCATGAAGGAATTTTGAGTGGTGGATGACTCGGACAACATGTTAGTAGTTTGTGTAGAAGCTTTGATCATAGCTTCTAAACCCCTTTCTAAGAAACTCAGACGTTTGTCATGATCAGAATTTTAAGGATTTATAGGCTGGTGAGGATGAAGATGTTGGGTTGGAAAAACTGGGTTAGTTTGTTGAAAATTGTTTGGTGTGTTGAATGGAAGTGTATTTCCCCTAGGGCATTGTTGGTTCGACGTGGGAATGAAAGTTTGATTTCCGGGAGAATTTCCTTGGTTCCAAGCAAAGTTAGGATGATTTCTCCAACCTGTATTGTAGGTTAGAGAAAATGGATCATTTCAGGGACGCTGGAATGCAACGTTCATATGTTCTAATACATTGTTGTTTCCTAGGATAGGGCATTCATCTGTATCATGGGTAGGAGACTGTCAGTTATGACATCTCGGGACAGAAACATGATTGATTTGAGCTGGAGCTCGTTCCTTAATTTCTAAGGCATCTAACCTCCACAGAATCGTCACCATCTTCGCTTAAGAAGCAATGTTTGACTCCAAGGAAAGACCACTAGACTTAGATTAGGGAACTGATGAAACCCTATCATCACAGTGTTCCCACTGTATTGTTTTCTCGGATAAACTCTCTAGAAATTCCCAAGCTTCATCGGCATTTTTCCTCATAAAATCTCCCTGACACATCGATTCTAAAGATGTTTTTGAAGAATAGTCCAATCCTTCATATATGACTTGGCACAATCACCATTTTTCTAGACCATGATGAGGACATTGGATTAGAAGATCTTTGAATCGGTCGAAATATTTCCAGAATGGCTCTCCCGGGATAATTTTGATGTTTTGAATGATGTTCCTTAGCTTTACCGTTTTGTGAATGGGGAAAAATTTCTTAAGAAAAACGGTGATAAATTCATCCCAAGTTGAGATAAAATTTGTCGGTAAGCTGTACAGCTATTTTTTAGCTTTATCCTTAAGAGCAAATGGAATAAATCTAATCTTAATCGCATCTTCAGTTAATTCTCTAATTTTAATCATAATACACACTTCCTCAAATTCTGAAATAAAAATATATGCATCTTCTGTTTCATTTCCAAGGAATTTGGGAAGCATGTTTATGTAATACGGTCTAAGCTCGAAATTTACTCTATTTACTTTGGGGAGCCTTATGCAAGATGGAATTGCATTTCTGGTGGGATAACACATATCCTGAAGAACGGGTTGATTTGCCATTTCTTGGATTGGTTCAACACGGATTAAACGATGAGAATTATCCCTAACCCAAAATTACATACACCAAAACAACTTCTTTTTATAATATTTTTTTAAGAAAGAACGAAAATTAGTTATTTTTATGAGGAGAAAAGATAGAGAGAAAAAAATCCTAACTAAAACAAATCAAAGCAATCACTTTTCAATCACTCTAATTTTAGGGTTTAGCCTAACTCAACTAGACCAGCTCCTAATCAAAAAATCATATAGTGAAAAGATTAAAGTTTTACCTAAGTAGTTAGCCAGGTAAGGATAGTACTAGAGGGTGGTCAGAGATCAATTAAGTACCTCGTTCCTTACGGAGTGCTTTACGCAACCACTAAATATTGCCTTATGTAAAACCCCGAAAATTTTGAAAATATTATTATAAATGATAATAAATAAGTTTTATTATGATTTGTGATCATTCTGGGATGAATGAATTAGATTGGAATCGATTTGAGATCGATTCGTAGTTTCAGCCTCGGTATCCCGAGTCTACTGAAAACTGATACTATTTTACTTTTAGTAATTTTTCTATTAATCAGATGGGCACAAAATTTGTGCCATTGATTTTAGAATGTCAAGACCATGCTGTGATTAAAGTTTCGTTGCGTTTTGACAACGGAGACTGAAATACTATTTTAAGACGGTATCAAGTCTGTTAACATCTGTCGTATTTGTATTTTTAATAATTTTTATGTTGATCAGATAAATATGAGAATTATACTATTGATCGTAGAATGTTGAGATGGTCTTGTGGGTAAATTTTTATTGCTTTCTAAGAACGAAGTCTGAAATCCTATTTTTAAAATTATATATATATATATATTCTCTCTTTTTCCTATTTCACCTAACCCTGCCTAATTTCTACTATGCCAACAACCAAATTAATTTTTTATTAATTTAGAGGGTTATATAAGGTGGGGGGAGGAGAGCTCAGGAACGGAGAGCAAGAAAAGAAAGAGAAGGAGAGAGAACGAGAGAGAAAGAGAGAGAGAGAGAGAGAGAGAGGAAGAAAAGAAAGGGAAAGAAGAAGGAGATTTTGGCTTTTTGAAAAGCAGGAACAGATAGGGATTCTAATTTCAGAGATCAAAAAAGGCAAGTTCATCTCTTTCCAAACCCATCCCCAGTAAATTTTGATCTTGATGAATATACATGATATTGATGAAAATACATGATATTGATAAAAATTAATGAATATACATGATATTAAAGAAAAGACATGATATTGATGAAAATTGATGAATAGAATATAAGACCAAATTCCTAAAGACATGATATTGCTAGTTAGAACTATACGTACATGTCTACCGCTGGAAATACTGTTACTATTTTATATGTATGGTATCATTCATACATACGGTACTAATTGTTAGACCCTAGAGGGGGGTGATTAGGGTCTTATGCTAATCTAATTCTAATTAAAAGCTAATTAAAATTATATAGAACAATATGTTCTTGCAAGAGATAGATATGAACAATAAGAACAATAAGAATATGCATAAATAAAATATGAGACAATCAAAACACAAACACACGATATGTTTACGAGGTTCGGTCCCCACTACCTACGTCCCCGCTCCTCACCTCGAGGAGATATCCACTATCACAATCCGGTTTGGAAGCCGTAACTTCTACACACTCGGTTTACAAGTTCACCGAAAACTCTCACACTACACAATCACTCAACAATCACACTTTACACACTAAGTGTAAGAACCTAGCCTCTCCCTAGGTTCATCAATTGACGCCACTCCTATTGTATTTGACCCCGTCTCTCTCTCCTCACACTTCTCTCGGTGTACAAGTGTATTACAAGTGATTCTCACAAATAAAGGTTAAATACAATGATTTGTTCTCAATTAACAAGTGAGAACACAATGAAGCTCACACTCACTAAATCACACCCCACAACCCACAATATATAATATGGAAAAATCAAGCTCAATAAGTATGTGTGATAATAGTGAATCAAACTCAATAAATAACTCAATGAATATAGCTAATCAAATGAAAGTGAAGTAATAAGCTATATGGAAAGAGTTTAGAAAAAACTTCTCAATGAACAAGAGGAGCTGAAGAAAAATGGTCCCAATGGAATATAATAGCCTCTTCTTGTTGTAGAAAACTTTCTCTTGAAAACTGATTAACGAAACACCTCTTAAACAGCTCTTAAACGCGATTAATATCTTGTTAAACAACAAACTTGGATTTCTTAGTTCCTAGAGAAGAAGAGCAGCAATGGGGTATATATAGCACCCCAATACAACAGCTAAAAATAAGTAAAAGACCAAAAAGTCCATTTAAAAAACTAGCCGTTAGGCTCATACTGACAACTCGTCGGTCGACCGGTACGGTCGACCGATTAGTTCAAAAAACTAGAGAAATAAGGTTTTAAAGCTGGCGGTCGACCGACGTAAATTTCGGTCGACCGAATGGAAATTTTGGTCGACCGACGGAAATTCCGGTCGACCAGAAAAACTCTGGAAAGATTCTCAGAAACAGACTACCTGTCGGTCGACCGTACCGGTCGACCGTACCGGTCGACCGAAAACTGATATATGTAAATATCCAGGTTTTGGGTTTAGTTTGAAAATCCAGAAAAAATATCAAATCAAGTCCAAAAGTAATGAAACTTTGGGGAAAGTTTCTAAATGATAAAATAAACATGTTTAAAAAATAATTTTTTGGAAAATCAATTTTTGTTTGTGAAAACCACCCATTTTTGAAAGCTGCTTAGAAAACCTGTTTTTATATGAAGGTGAAAGTCAATATAGAACTTGAAAATATGTTTATATATGTTATGCATATATTCTATGTATACAAGAAAATATTAAAGAGCTGTAAGCATGAGAGAAAAGTTATTGTAACAACGTTTGATGAGAAATCATTTATATGATAGAAAACATCAAAAAAAAAAAATTGTGTTACGTGTACATATATTGAGCTTAGATATAATCATACAATATATGTAAGTAAACTAAACAATATACCTAGGTAAAATCCACTGTGTTGAAATACCTGAAAAGAGAACATAAACACAAAACACTAGAAAACTTATTAGTAATAAATTGTTTGTCAAATCATCATCAAAACTATAGGGTCAACAATCTCCCCCTTTTTGATGATGGCAAACAATTTATTCATGAATATAAAGTATAAACTGATAATCCACATATAAGCCAAAACAAGAATAAGTCATACATGACCATATATAAAAGAATCAATTTGTAAGCTATATGTGGTATTTTCCAAAACAAGAATAAGTCATACATGACCATATATAAAAGAATCAATTTGTAAGCTATATGTGGTATTTTTCTCCCCCTTTGACAACATCAAAAAAGGAAAAAAATGAAAGATAGGAGCAATGCTCCCCCTGCTTATAAGCATAGATAATAAACATAAAGAATTGTATGTCAAAAGCTCCCCCTGTCAAATAGACTAAGTGACATCTATTGAACAAATATACAGGAGCTAAACCAACAACTGTTCATCAAACATATGCATAAATAATACAAGTAACTCAATTTCTATAAACAAAACATGATTATTGTCTTAACCATGCATTGATCATAAAATGATAAACTAGCATAAACGTGCACAAATCATCAAATGAGCATCATAGATGTGCATAAATATACAAAACCTAAACAGTACTAAGAGCTTATGATAAGCAACTTATTTCCAACACACCAAAACATGAAAGTTGTTTCAACAATGCATTGATTCATAAAAGAAATAATCTAAACACAATAAGCCACAAAGTATCACATGAGTATTAGAAACAGCATAAAAACATAAGTTCACATGAGTCCACATAAGCATTTGATATCACATAAGCATTTGATATCAACCCATACATAAACGTTCACATGAATCCACACTAATAAGAGTTATTGCACTCAAACTAAAACAGAGTTATCAAGTTTTACAAACCAGAAGAGAACAACAAAAAAACAAATAAAACATCACATAAAAGAACTCAAATCAGGCATCACCACCACCATCATCATCACCACTGCCATCATCATTATCACCACTGCCATCATCATGACCACCACCATTAGAATCAGCAGAGTCCTCATCAGAATCAGACTAAGAATTTGAAGGGATCCCAAGAGACTGACGCTGATATGAAAGAATAGTCCTAACATCCTTCTGAATAGATGAGACTTGCTTCTGAATACCTGAGTATTGAGTCTCAAGGTGATCCAGACGGTCACAAATATCAGAAGTGGAAGAGGTAGAGGCTCTAGAACGGGAGCGAGAAGATGATGTATCAGAAGTGGAAGAGGTAGAGGCTCTAGAACGGGAGCGAGAAGATGATGAAGGAGTGGAGTCAATGGCCATCTGCATTCTAGACATGGAAACTTTATCGAAGAAATCTCTCTTAGATTCAATCTTGGGTTCATTTGTAAGGTCAACATTGAAGTGTTTGAAGATGAGGGTGAGAAAGGAGCCAAAAGGTAGAAACTTGGTATGTTTTGATGCCATGTTATTGACAAAGACAGTAGCCCAATCATTTTTGATTTTGGCAAAAATGGCATAAACAACATTAATTTTATCAGAAGCAAAGTGATCAAAACTACCGGTCTTAGGAATTAAGTTTTGAGCAATAATTTTTACAATGAGTTTGGCAATTGGATTAAGTGAATTGTTGTTCATAGGATAAGAAAAGCCGGGTTTGAACATCAAATGATTGACAGCAGGATCACTAAGCTCAATAGACTTGAGCTCAACATCACTTGTTGGGATTTCAAGAATCTCAGCAAGTTCGTTAGCAGAAAAGGTTATTGCAATGTTTTTAACAGAGGAGGAAATAGTTAAACTACCATCAGCAGAGGATGATGTGGACAGATTTGCATAAAATAGATAAACTAGAAAAGGATAGAAGGGAACTTTATATGCCTCATTTAGCAATCTATCTAACCCAACATTATGAAGAATAGACTGAGTGTCATACATGAAAAGTTCAGGATACTTGATATACCTAGTTGGGAGAATTTTCAGTTTACACAGTTCCCTGTATTTCCTAACAAGAGGTTTAAAAAGCATATAATCCTCATAATGTGAAGCTTTTACAGAGGAGGAACTAGATTTAGGTTTAGAACTCTTTTTGGGGGGCTTGGGAGGCATGATAAGTTAGGGTTTTGAAAGAAATAAAAGAAATTTTTTAATTTCCTGTAAACAAAAACAGATTTAGAGAAAATTAATAAATTGCCCCAAAATAGAGACCCTAGATGAGAATGTAAAACATAGGAGCTCTGAAATAAAAAGATAGAGGAAGAAATTACCCACAAAACTGATGACGAGAATAGCAGCGGTTGAAGCAAAAATAGGCGACCGAAAACTGAAACCCTAGGTTTGCAATTTCAGAATGAGAGGAAGAGGAAAGGTCGGGTGTTTTGAGAGAGGGAGCAGCGGCTAGGATTGATCCAAGAATTGGATTAATGGTGATAAACAAGTCGGGTTCAAAACAGGTAACCAAAAACAAAACCGAAACCCGATAAAAAAATTAAGTGCTGCAGGAAATTCAATTCGGTCGACTGACGCGGTCGACCGGAACGATTATAGAAAGATCGTCGGTCGACTGGGTCGGTCGACCGAGGGAAGGTAAAAGGGCAGGTAAAAAGAAAAAAAGGTTTTTGAGATAATTTTTTAATATAAACCTTTTGGAAATTTGTTTTACAACCTACTAAAAGATTTATAAGATGATTTTATCTATTAAAAAAATATAGAAATAATTTGTTTTAACAAAAGGAATATAATTTGTCATTAAAGTAAAAAAAAATCAATTATTCAATAAAACAAATCAAACCATCAAAAACAAAAGAAATACTATAAAAGTCTTTTTGGTACCCAAATCATTTCGGTACCACTAGAACTTGGGACATGACCCCTATCATTTAAATCCAAGGTCCTAGGGTTATGAACCTGTTTGGGCGTGTTTTGTGCACCAATACGGTCAAAGCAAAAATTGTAAACGTGACCCATACGATTGCAATTTGTGCAATGTAGAGGTTTGAATGGTTTACGTTGACCGAAATAGAATGCACGTGGTTCATTTGCAAAAATAGATTTTCCTTTGTAATTATTTTGCAAACGAGAATTTCTTTTTAAATCGAAACAAAACATGGCCAAATGACCAACACGACCACAATAATCACATTTATACACATAAGCATGTTTATGATTTACACTATGTGTGTGTACATGAGTATGTGATGATGAAGCTTGATGGGATGCACAATCATGCATAGGCTTGTCAATTTTTGGTGCATTATCCCACAATATATAATATGGAAATATCAAGCTCAATAAGTGTGTGTGATAATAGTGAATCAAACTCAATAAATAACTCAATGAATATAGCTAATCAAATGAAAGTGAAATAATAAGCTATATGGAAAGAGTTTAGAAAAAAATTCTCAATGAACAAGAGGAGCTGAAGAAAAATGGTCCCAATGGAATATAAGAGCCTCTTCTTGTTGTAGAAAACTTTCTCTTGAAAACTGATTAACAGTCCATAAGCTTTTTATTATTAGCAATACAAGTATTTAGTGTTGAATCTAAGGTAGATATTCTTTTTCTTATTTGATTCAACTCATCATTGTGCATACAAGTATTACTACTAGAAGTAGGATAAACAAGATTACTCATCATAGATTTTAATTTATCTACTTCTAACATAGCATCAGGTAGAAAACTTTCTCTTGAAAACTGATTAACGAAACACCTCTTAAACAGCTCTTAAACGCGATTAATATTTTGTTAAACAACAAACTTGGATTTCTTAGTTCCTAGAGAAGAAGAGCAGCAATGGGGTATATATAGCACCCCAATACAACAGCTAGAAATAAGTAAAAGACCAAAAAGTCCATTTAAAAAACTAGTCGTTAGGCTCATACTGACAACTCGTCGGTCGACCGGTACGGTCGACCGATTAGTTCAAAAAACTAGAGAAACAAGGTTTTAAAGCTGGCGGTCGACCGACGTAAATTTCGGTCGACCGAATGGAAATTTTGGTCGACCGACGTTATCGCATACCTCACTAGGGTTATCACCTAGTGGTAATGTACATGGGGATGAGGCTTCCTTAGGACTTAAAGCAAGATTTTCCAATGCTTGTTGAATAGCCTCTAATTTCCCTTCATGTGCTTCAATAAATTTCCATAAAGCGTGAGCACTATCAACCGACGTAAATTTCGGTCGACCGAATGGAAATTTTGGTCGACCGACGGAAATTCCGGTCGACCGGAAAAACTCTGGAAAGATTCTCAGAAACAGACTACCTGTCGGTCGACCGTACCGGTCGACCGAAAACTGATATATGTAAATATCCAGGTTTTGGGGTTAGTTTGAAAATCCAGAAAAAATATCAAATCAAGTCCAAAAGTAATGAAACTTTGGGGAAAGTTTCTAAATGATAAAATAAACATGTTTAAAAAAGAATTTTTGGAAAATCAATTTTTGTTTGTGAAAACCACCCATTTTTGAAAACTGCTTAGAAAACCTGTTTTTATATGAAGGTGAAAGTCAATATAGAACTTGAAAATATGTTTATATATGTTATGCATATATTCTATGTATACAAGAAAATATTAAAGAGCTGTAAGCATGAGAGAAAAGTTATTGTAACAACGTTTGAGGAGAAATCATTTATATGATAGAAAATATCAAAAAATTGTGTTACGTGTACATATATTGAGCTTAGATATAATCATACAATATATGTAAGTAAACTATATCCATATAGATGAAATGCAAGAAGCACAATGTAATTAAAATTAGATTAGCACAAATGCAATAACTTGAATCTTTAACTCAAGGCGGTTAGTCCTTAAATCAAAGAGCACCAAGCTCTAATACCAATTGTTAGACCCTGGAGGGGGGGTGATTAGGGTCTTATGCTAATCTAATTCCAATTAAAAGCTAATTAAAATTATATAGAACAATATGTTCTTGCAAGAGATAGATATGAACAATAAGAACAATAAGAATATGCACAAATAAAATATGAGACAAGCAAAACACAAACACACGATATGTTTACGAGGTTCGGTCCCCACGACCTACGTCCCCGCTCCTCACCTCGAGGAGATATCCACTATCACAATCCGGTTTGGAAGCCGGAACTTCTACACACTCGGTTTACAAGTTCACCGAAAACTCTCACACTACACAATCACTCAACAATCACACTTTACACACTAAGTGTAGGAACCTAGCCCGTGTCCTCCTCCTCAAGTGCTCGATTACAACCTCTCCCTAGGTTCGTCAATCGATGTCACTCCTATTGGATTTGACCCCGTCTCTCTCTCCTCACACTTCTCTCGGTGTACAAGTGTATTACAAGTGATTCTCACAAATAAAGGTTAAATACAATGATTTGTTCTCAATTAACAAGTGAGAACACAATGAAGCTCACACTCACTAAATCACACCCCACAACCCACAATATATAATATGGAAATATCAAGCTCAATAAGTGTGTGTGATAATAGTGAATCAAACTCAATAAATAACTCAATGAATATAGCTAATCAAATGAAAGTGAAATAATAAGCTATATGGAAAGAGTTTAGAAAAACTCTCAATGAACAAGAGGAGCTGAAGAAAAATGGTCCCAATGGAATATAAGAGCCTCTTCTTGTTGTAGAAAACTTTCTCTTGAAAACTGATTAACGAAACACCTCTTAAACAGCTCTTAAACGTGATTAATATCTTGCTAAACAGTAAACTTGGATTTCTTGATTGATAGAGAAGAAGAGCAGCAATAGGGTATATATAGCACCCAATACAACAGCTAGAAATAGGTGAAAGACCAAAAAGCCCATTTGAAAAACTAGCC
>NC_033798.1:32784101-32801601 GCF_001876935.1 Asparagus officinalis
CGGTCGACCGACGTAAATTTCGGTCGACCGAATGGAAATTTTGGTCGACCGACGGAAATTCCGGTCGACCAGAAAAACTCTGGAAAGATTCTCAGAAACAGACTACCTGTCGGTCGACCGTACCGGTCGACCGAAAACTGATATATGTAAATATCCAGGTTTTGGGGTTAGTTTGAAAATCCAGAAAAAATATCAAATCAAGTCCAAAAGTAATGAAACTTTGGGGAAAGTTTCTAAATGATAAAATAAACATGTTTAAAAAAGAATTTTTGGAAAATCAATTTTTGTTTGTGAAAACCACCCATTTTTGAAAACTGCTTAGAAAACCTATTTTTATATGAAGGTGAAAGTCAATATAGAACTTGAAAATATGTTTATATATGTTATGCATATATTCTATGTATACAAGAAAATATTAAAGAGCTGTAAGCATGAGAGAAAAGTTATTGTAACAACGTTTGAGGAGAAATCATTTATATGATAGAAAATATCAAAAAATTGTGTTACGTGTACATATATTGAGCTTAGATATAATCATACAATATATGTAAGTAAACTAAACAATATACCTAGGTAAAATCCACACAAACGAACTTGAATCTTTAACGCTTGATTGACGTGTGTGGAAATACCTAAAAAGAGAACATAAACACAAAACACTAGAAAACTTATTAGTAATAAATTGTTTGTCAAATCATCATCAAAACTATAGGGTCAATACTATTCATATGTTCGGTACTATTCATAAATACCGTTACTATTCATATGTATGGTACTATTCATAAATACCGTACTGTTCATACGTACGACACTATTTATGAGTACCATTCATACATACTGTGGTACTATTCATAAATACAGTATTGTTCATATGTACGGCACTATTCATAAGTACTATTACTATTCATGCATACTGGGGTACTATTCATACATACTATTATTATCCATACATACGACACTATTCATAAGTACTGACACTATTCATACGTATGGGTACTATTTATACATACTGTTACTATTCATGCATACGGTACTATTCATATTTACTATTACTATTCATGAGTACGGATACTAGTCATAAAGTATTGTTGCTATTTGTATGTACTGCTACTATTCACAATTAATTATTACAGCAGATAGTCGGGGTTGGTAACCCTGACCATTTACTGGACAGTTTGGTCCAGTTTTATTTTCTGGAGTTTGTTTGTATCGTTTTATGACGCGATCGCGGAGTTTGAGCCGCTCGATGTTATACTTACAGTCATGAATATGACGAAATTAGAAAAACTTCTCAATGAACAAGAGGAGCTGAAGAAAATGGTCCCAATGGAATATAAGAGCCTCTTCTTAGTGTAGAAAACTTTCTCTTGAAAACTGATTAATGAAACACCTCTTAAACAGCTCTTAAACGCGATTAATATCTTGTTAAAACAACAAACTTGGATTTCTTAGTACCTAGAGAAGAAGACCTATTTGTCGATCCGCACGGTGATGCGATGATACCTATTTGTCGATCCGCACTATGATGCGATGATACAATTTGTCGATCCGTACTATGATGCGATAATACCTATTTGTCGATCCGCACTATGATGTAATGATACATATTTGTCGATCCGCACGATGATGCGATGAGTTGGAAGAAGTTCAGAATGATAATATTATAAACTATTTACCTGAGTATTTGGCGGATGCCAAAAGAGTTTCTACTCATTGTTGAGATACTTTGATATACGAGTATATGAGATACATATGCTGATGTCTATTATGATGCTTTACTTTCCAGTTATATTTTGATTGCTTAGTTCAGGTTTAATATTTAGTTATTTACTATCTGAGACATACGATATATACATGAGGGTTTCCTTGTTTGGATTATTTAGGCTCATACTGACAACTCGTCGGTCGACCGGTACGGTCGACCGATTAGTTCAAAAAACCAGAGAAACAATGTTTTAAAGCTGGCGGTCGACCGACGTAAATTTCGGTCGACCGAATGGAAATTTCAATCGACCGACGGAAATTCCGGTCGACCGGAAAAACTCTGGAAAAATTCTCAGAAACAGACTACCTGTCGGTCGACCATACCGGTCGACCGAAAACTGATATATGTAAATTTCCAGGTTTTGGGGTTAGTTTGAAAATCCAGAAAAATTTCCTTGTTTGGATTATTTCGCTCGACGTACTACGTCTCAAGTTGTAAGTTTCTAAATATTAATTCTATCAGATCCAGGGAAAATGATCTAGGTAGACTATGCTTAATAGATAGAGCCTCCATTTCATCATCTAGTAGCCCTTCCCCTGGGGGCGGATAGAGGTGAACTTGCTGTAGCGCTCTGACGCTCTTGCTGTTGTTCTTTTTCTTTTAAATTTTCCTTCCAGGCAGCTCAGAGTTTCGGAGAGCCGTAGGATGACGGAGTTTCTGGCATAGTCGCCGTCACATGATTTATTAGTAGAGACTCCACCATAGATTTATTTTCACTATTCAGACATTAGAGTTGTATTCCATTTGTAAAGGCTAGGTGCCTTTGTACGATTTTCAGTTGATTCATGTTGAGACATTTTACTTTATTTCAGTTCAGACATGATATCATTTAAGAGATATATATTTCTACATCATGTCTATTGTATTTACTTTTCCTTATTTTGCCTGTTTTGTACCTTCACTCATAATTGATTTCACTAGAAGATATTACTATGATTGTTGAAACATGCTATTGTACAGTGTGGGTGCATGGCAGGTTTAACATCTCTGGGTTCACCTTGGACTGCAGCCATGTGTGAAAACATGGGCGTCACAGTTGGTATCAGAGCTCTAGTTCTAANAACACTAGAAAACTTATTAGTAATAAATTGTTTGTCAAATCATCATCAAAACTATAGGGTCAACAGTTTCTTTTGTGCTGGAAATAGAATATAAAATTATTCCTTTCCAGAATCAAGGAATAGAATATAAAATTCTCCCTTCCTTGTATTCGGGTTCGCCTTCACCCTGGGTTCACCTTGGACTGCAGCCATGTGTGAAAACATGGGCGTCACAGTTGGTATCAGAGCTCTAGTTCTAACATCCTTAAGATCATCCTGTGTTGAGTCGTGGAGCTAGAATAGAGTTTCCTAGGATTCATGTATGGATTCTGATAGGAATTTCTAGAATAAGTGAGGACGTTATATATGTATATTTAAAAATTACGAAATTTTTTTATGACAACTACCTTACTTTGATTGAAAAGTATTTGTGTGAATACTTATCATGATATGTTATGTTATTTATATATATATATGTTTGCGATCTCATTTATTATGTCGATTAAGCTCTCCTCTTGATATTATAAATACCGGGACGAGGACGTGATCGAGGTAAAACTCGTACCCGGAGAGCTGGGCAAGCAGAGCTCGGGCCGCAGCAGACTCCACAGTATCTGATCGACTTCATAGCGCCGTTTACAACAAGATTTTTGCAACACTTGAGGAACAGGAGGGGTATCTATTTCCGTCTGCAGTACCACTTTTAGGAGTTCCACCATTGTTTGTACCCGTCATGCCAAGTGAAGAGGCAATACCAATAAGTACACCACCACCATAATCAGCTATTGATAGAGCCACAGAGCAGGAGGCTTGGCTTAGTAAGATTGAGAAAGATATCAAACAATAATAGGACTATAGTTTCAGGGCACACCGGATTCATGTGCAGGCTATAAATGGAAGAAATATGTGAAATTTCTTAACGTCGATTCAGTAACAAAACAGAAGTTAGATGTAATCAGCGTTAAGGACAAACAGAAGTTAGATGTAATCATCATAAAGGACATCACCGGAGGATAGCAACGACTTTAGATTTTCGCCATAGCAGCAAATATCACTTATTTGGGAGAATTTTGTTTACTTCTTCGACAAGCAGTCAGAACTAGTCCGATTGAAGCAGGGAGATATGCATGTAGTTAATCAAGAAATCAAAACCAGCATAGTAACGATGACAAGGGAAAGAAGCCTATTACGGGATCTAGAGAACCCCAGCAGCGGGATAAAGATTTTTACCCCGGGAAATAGAATATAAAATTCTTCCTTTCCCGCACCGATCTTTTCCAAAATTTATCAATCTAGGATTCGCCATAGGAAGTTTATCCCGAATCCTAAACAGTGATAAGTCTGCGCCTAACACGCGCTGCCGGTTTAGTCTTTTTCCATAGAAAAAGACACCAGAGTTCGATTCCGGGGTATCCTATCCTGAAACCTAAGCAAGGATAAGTCTGCGCTTGATCCGCGCTACCGGTTAGTTCTTAACCGTTAAAAAGAACACCTGTCCGCATATTCAACATTGTGGCAGATTGTTATTAATAACACCAAAATTCATGCCTTACACGCATGGGGAATTTCATCCTGAATCCTAAGAAAGGCTAAAGGTGGGGACGATCATATCCAAAGTATTCCAGACTCTTCTATAAAAGAACGAGACTTATCCCGAAGCCTAAGTAGGGATGTAGGCATATAAAATTGCTTATAGGTCCCTTAGCACAGTTCGGCATAAACCGACGAACCAACGAGGCGACGAGTTCGACGAATCGCACGCAAGCGACGGAATGCATCTATACGCGTTCGGAATCAAGCCAAGTGTCAAAGAATCAACGAGTCATCCAACCTAGAACAGACTCAGACGAATCACGATCGAATCAAGATCAGTTTCGGACTCGAACTCAGAAGCGGATTTACTGCCAAATTAGGAATCCGACTCACTGCCAAATCAGATCAACAAATCAGAGTCTCAATCAACCGAATCACGGACAAAACCGGAAAACGGACACAACTCAAAAACTCGGAAAACCCACACCCATAGGTGGCTCGGCACAGTGTCGGCCACCCAGAGGTGGCCGACAGTGGCCGACGGTGGCCGACATTTCTCTTTTTGCGGGCACTGTCCTGAGAGCCTATAAAGATTTTTACCACTATCAACAAGGACAGTATAAGAAGAGAGCACAACATAATTCGAGAGCGCCGTAGCAACCTAAAGTTCAGGGTACATGTTACAATTGTAACAAGATCAGACAAAGAGCAAAGGACTTGTCGCAGTACACCAGCAGGAAGCCAGCTTGACAGAGGTTAGGGTCGGCAGTCTCAGAACCGCAATTACGCAAGCAGCGAAGGATAGAGGCACTACCTGTTATTCCGAGGATTGAGGGGCCAATAGGCCAGATTTGCGTTTTCCAGGAGATTCCTGAGGGACAAATGGTCCTATATATTTTCCATCACTGACAGAGTTTATGCAGCCGTATCACATGATCATGGTACGAGCGGAGCTTTCTTCATTTAGACCTTGTTTTATTTAAAAGTTTCGCATTCTTTTATCTTTCATGCCTTCATGGATAGGCTTCAGCTTAAAGCACATCCTGTAGATGTTTCGTTATTAGTCTCTACTCCTTTATGGGAGATATCCCTATTAGAGAGTACCTGTAGGAGCAGTATCATCAGTCTAGATGAGTTTGAGTTTCTCATTGATTTGATAGTTTTGTGAATGTCGGATTTCGACATCATTCCCGCTATGGATTGGCTATTATCATACCATATTAGTGTCGGCTGTTTTGCTAAAATAGTCAGCTTGCGAGCATCCGATGGGTCTGAGTTGATAGTAGCGACCTCACAGGGCAACCAGTTTGCGGAGTCATTTCTGGCGTACATCGAGGAGGTGATGTTGAGGGGTCGGAGTACTGATTTGTGTGAGATTACAGTTGTCTCAGATTATCAGGATGTCTTTCAGGACATATCTGAGTTACCTCCAGTGAGAGAGGATTGAGTCCTGCATCGAGTTGCAGCAGAGCACAATACCGATATCCCAAGCACCCTCTCGTATGGTACCTGTTGAGATGAGGGGGCTACAAATATAGCTAGATGAGTGCTATCTTAGAGTCTTACTCACTGGAGTATCTGTTATTCATGGGAGCACCAATCCTCTTCGTGGAGAAGGACAGTAACTTATGAATATGTATAGATTTTCTTGAGTTGAACAAGTTCACTATTCGGATTAGATAGGATTTATGACTTGTTCGATCAGTTGCAGGGAACGCAGCATTTCTCGAATATTGATCTTCGTTTCGGTTATTTTTAGTTGCGAGTTTGGGAGATGGATATTCCAAAGACCGCCTTTCTGACTCGATATGAGTCCTTTGAATTTCTTGTCATGCCATTTAGGCTGACCAATGCACCCGCAGTATTCATGGATTTGATGAACCGAGTTTTTCGTCCATATTTTGACCAATTCGTGATTGTATTTATCGATGAAATCCTTATTTATTTGAGATCAGAGGTAGAGCACGAGCAGCATCTTCTATTGGCATTACATACTTTACGAGAGCACCAGTTATATGCTAAGTTCGGCAAATACGAATTTTGGCTATCAGAGGTTAGATTTTTAGGCTATGTCATTAGCAAAGAGGGCATTGCAATTGATCTAGCTAAAGTCGATGCAGTACTTAATTAGGAGCCGTCGAAGACCGTTATAGAGATTTGTAGCTTTTTCGGTCTTGCCGGCTATTATAGAAAATTCATCTAAACTTTTCAAAGACTGATACACTGCTGACACACCTTAAGAAGAATGGTGTATAATTTATTTGAGGACCGGAGTGCCAAAAGTCCTTTGAGACTTTGAAGACAAAATTGACTACAATACCAGTATTGACTATCCCGAGTAGTGATAAGACATTTGTCGTCTACATGGATGTGTCACTAGCGGGTCTAGGAGGTGTTTTGATGCAGACCCAGAGAGTAGTGGGTTACATCTCGTGACAATTGAGGACACATGAGCAGAATTATTCCACTCATGACTTGGAGCTAGCAGCAATGGTCTTTGCACTGAAGACATGGAGACATTACCTGTACGTGGTGCAGTTCAAGTTATTCACAGACCACCAGAACCTGAAATACCAATTTTCTCAGAAGGAATCCAACCAGAGGCAGCAGTGATGGGTCTAGTTCATCAAGGATTACGAGTTCGCGATTCAGTACCATCCGGGGATGGCGAACATCGTGGCTGACGCTTTGAGCAGGAAGCGTCGACATCGGGTTATGGCTTTGAGGTGTTTGTTGTACTGAGATCTTTACACTCTTAGCCAATTTGATTTTAGGCCAGAGATCGGTGGAGCAGCGTATTTTTGGGAGCTATGTCAGTGCAGTCATCTTGGAGTAATAGAGTGGTCAAAGCTCAGCTAGCGGACTCTTGGATTCAAACCCGAAAGGAGGAGATTTCCAAGGAGCCCAAAGCTGATTGGACCGTTGGAATAGACGGAGGCCTTCGAATGAAAGGCAGATATGCTAGCTAGTGCAGAGCTGAAGAAGGAGTCGATTGATGAAGGGCATCGTTCTAGGTACACAGTGCATCCAGGCACAACAAAGATGTACAAGGACCTAAAGAGACACTTTTGGTGGAGCTGTATGCATAAGGAGATAACAGAATATGTCACTAGATGCTTTACCTGTCAGCAGGTGAAGGCAGAACATCAGAGACCAGTAGGAACCCTATAGACTTTATCCATTTCGGAATGGAAATGGACATGTATCTCTATGGATTTCATTGTGGGGCTACCGAGGTCAAAGAAAGGGAACGATTCCGTTTGGGTGATAGTTGATCGGTTGACGAAGTCAGCACATTTTATACCAATGAGAACTACCTACACCGCCGAGACTTATGCGAAAATCTTCATTCGGGAGATAGTTCGACTGCACGGAGTTCTAGAGACGATCGTGTCGGATCGAGGCTTAGTTTTTACTTCACATTTTTGGAGGAGCTTTCAGGATTCGTTCGGAAGTAGATTATCATACAGTAGTGTATTTCACCCGCAGACAGATGGGTAGACGGAGAGAGAAAACCAAGTCTTGGAGGACATGTTACGGGCTTGCATTTTAGACTTCCAGGGAAGGTGGGAGGACCATATACCTTTGATCGAGTTCGCTTATAACAACAATTATCAAGCAACGATTTGTATGGTTCCGTATGAGGCATTGTACGGGAGACCCTGTAGATCTCCGATTTGTTGGGCAGAGCCGGAGGATAGCTTATTGCTTGGGCCAGAGCTTGTGAGGCAGACTACTGAGAAAGTAGCATTGATTAGGGAGCGTATTCTTACCGCTCAGAGTCGGCAGAAGAGCTACACAATTCAAAGACGACGACCTTTGGAGTTTTAGGTTGGAGATTTTGTTATGTTGAAAGTATCACCAATGAAGGGCGTTAAGCGATTTGGCAGACGAAGAAAACTTGCCCCAAGAAATGTTGGACTATTCCGGATTACCAAGCGTGTTGGAGCGGCTTCATATAGACTAGATCTTCCAGCATCGATGTCAAGTGTGCACGATGTATTTCATGTGTCGATGCTTAAGAAGCACCTACGCGACGAGGAGCAGCAGAGGGTGATCGATACATCCGAGATTGAGATTCGGACAGATTTGTCCACCATTGAGGTGCCAGTTTGCATCCTTGCTAGAGAGGACAAGAGACTAAGAAATAAGGTGATTCCTTTAGTTAAAGTTCAATGGAACTGGAAAGGAGCTGATGAGGGTTCTTGGGAGCGCGAAGAGGATATGCATCGCGACTACCCATACCTGTTTGAGCAGGTAAATTGATTGATTATGACTTGTTTGTGTTTATGATTATTTATATGATCATATTTATATTTAATGCTAGAATGAGGATATTAACACTTAGCTATTTATCATTCGGAACACATGGTATATATATGGGGGGTTCCTTATTTGGATTTTTCGCCCGACGTACTAGTTTCGCTTAATTAGGGGTTAAGTGGGAGTATTTGCATTCTAGACTAGTTTCGCTTAATTAGGGGTTAAGTGGGAGTATTTGCATTCTAGATTGTTAAGTGTAGATATTTTTTTGTTTCATATCTAGAGATTAATGGTACGAGATGTGTATGTGAGGGTTTCCTTGTCTGGATTATTCCCCTAATGTGCTTTTCTCATATTATTAATCTCTAAGATACAATTGCGGAATTTCAAGGACGAAATTCTTTTAAGGAGGGAAGAATATAAAACCTCAAAAATTTTGAAAATATTATTATAAATGATAATAAATAAGTTTTATTATGATTTGTGATCATTCTGGGATGAATGGATTAGATTGGAATCGATTTGAGATCGATTCGCAGTTTCAGCCTCGGTATCGCGAGTCTACTGAAAACTGATACTATTTTACTTTTAGTAATTTTTCTATTAATCAGATGGGCACGAAATTTGTGCCATTGATTTTAGAATGTCAAGACCGTGCTGTGATTAAAGTTTCGTTGCGTTTTGACAATGGAGACTGAAATACTATTTCGAGACGGTATCAAGTTCGTTAGCATCTGTCATATTTGTATTTTTAATAATTTTTATATTGATCAGATAAATATGGGGATTATACTATTAATCGTAGAATGTTGAGATGGTCTTGTGGGTAAATTTTTATTGCTTTCTGAGAACGAAGTCTGAAATCCTATTTTTAAAATAATATAAAATATTATATATATATATATATATATTCTCTCTTTTTCCTATTTCACCTAACCCTGCTTAATTTCTACTGTGCCAACAACCAAATTAATTTTTTTATTAATTTAGAGGGTTATATAAGGATGGGGGAGGAGAGCTCAGGAACGGAGAGCAAGAAAAGAAAGAGAAGGAGAGAGAACGAGAGAGAAAGAAAGAGAGAGAGAGAGAGAGGAAGAAAAGAAAGGGAAAGAAGAAGGGGGTTTTGGATTTTCAAAAAGCAGGAACAGATAGGGATTCTAATTTCAGAGATCAAAAAAGGCAAGTTCATCTCTTTCCAAACCCATCCCCAGTAAATTTTGATCTTGATGAATATACATGATATTGATGAATATACATGATATTAATGAAAAGACATGATATTGATAAAAATTGATGAATATACATGATATTAAAGAAAAGACTTGATATTGATAAAAATTGATGAATAGAATATAAGACCAAATTCCTAAAGACATGATATTGCTAGTTAGAACTATACGTACATGTCTACCGCTGGAAATACTGTTACTATTTTATATGTATGGTACTATTCATACGTACGATACTATTCATATGTTTGGTACTACTCATAAATCCTATTACTATTTATATGTACGGTACTATTCATAAATACCGTACCGTTCATACGTACGACACTATTTTTGAGTACCATTCATACATACTATGGTACTATTCATAAATACAGTATTGTTCATACGTACGGCACTATTCATAAGTACTATTACTATTCATGCATACTGGGGGTACTATTCATACGTACTGTTATTGTCCATACATACGATACTATTCATAAGTACTGACACTATTCATACGTATGGGTACTATTTATACATACTGTTGCTATTCATGCATACGGTACTATTTATATGTACTATTACTATTCTTGAGTACGGATACTAGTCATACAGTACTGTTGCTATTAGTAAGTACTGCTACTATTCACAATTAATTATTACAGCAGATAGTCGGGGTTGGTAACCCTGACCATTTACTGGACAGTTTGGTCCAGTTTTATTTTCTGGAGTTTGTTTGTGTCGTTTTGTGACGCGATCGCGGAGTTTGAGCCACTCTATGTTATACTTACAGTCATGAATATGACGAAATACACATTTGAGTATCCTACGGGGATTATAATGAATTGAGATCTATTTACTTGTGAGTTAGTACACCGCAAATGAGACTGTGATGATACCTATTTGTCGATCCGCACGGTGATGCGATGATACCTATTTGTCGATCCGCACTATGATGCGATGATACATATTTGTCGATCCGCACAGTGATGCGATGATACCTATTTGTCGATCCGTACTGTGATGCGATAATACCTATTTGTCGATCCGCACTATGATGTGATGATACCTATTTGTCGATTCGCGCGATGATGCGATGAGTTGGAAGAAGTTCAGAATGATAATATTATAAACTATTTACCTGAGTATTTGGCGGATGCCAAAAGTGTTTCTACTCATTGTTGAGATACTTTGCTATACGAGTATATGAGATACATATGCTGATGTCTATTATGATGCTTTACTTTCCAGTTATATTTTGATTGCTTAGTTCAGGGTTAATATTTAGTTATTTACTATCTGAGACATACAGTATATACATGAGGGTTTCCTTGTTTGGATTATTTCGCTCAACGTACTACGTCTCAAGTTGTAAGTTTCTAAATATTAATTCTATTAGATACAGGGAAAATGATCTAGGTAGACTATGCTTAATAGATAGAGCCTCCACTTCATCATCTAGTAGCCCTTCCCCTAGGGGCGGATAGATGTGAACTTGATGTAGCGCTATGACGCTCTTGCTGTTGTTCTTTTTCTTTTAAATTTTCCTTTCAGACAGCTCAGAGTTCCGGAGAGCCGCAGGATGACGGAGTTTCTGGCATAGTCGTCGTCACATGATTTATTACTAGAGACTCCACCGTAGATTTATTTTCACTATTCAGACATTAGAGTTGTATTCCATTTTTAAAGGCTAGGTGCCTTTGTACGATTTTCAGTTGACTCATGTTGTGACATTTTACTTTATTTCAGACTCCAGATGTATTTTAGTTTATTTCAGTTCAGACATGATATCATTTAAGAGATATATCTTTCTACATCATGTCTATTGTATTTACTTTTCCTTATTTTGCCTGTTTTATACCTTCACTCATAATTGATTTCACTAGAGGATATTACTATGATTGGTGAAACATGCTATTGTACAGTGTGGGTGCATGGCAGGTTTGACATCTCTGGGTTCACCTTGGTCTGCATCCATGTGTGAAAACATGGGCGTCACAACTTACACACTAACTAATCCAAGAAAACTTAAACCGGTTCACTTAATAATTTCTTATTCCTTATTGAGCTTGAGTCCTTAGGGGCCAACGTCTAATGAGCTTTAGAAGGCTTGGGTTTGTGAAGTGATGAATTAGTGATTTGTGGGCTAAGGAAAGGGTGATGAAATCCCTTATCTTATCTTGATTAAGGGTTTTGCCCTTAAGAATGTTTTAAGTATGTGCCAAATCAAGTGCTACAATCACTTTGGTGAATTCCTACAAACTATATGAAATGCAACCCTAGAAATTAAAAGCGACAAAAGGATGGGAATTTTTTTTAATTATGGTCAACAACAATCAAATGTGAGAAGAGAGCTCTTGTTTGAATTTATTATCTTGTTAGTTAATGTCCAAGTGAAAGGTGAATTTTATTATGGTCAATAAAAATAATTTTTTTAAATCCTAATTATCTCTAATTGTGAAGCTAACTAAAAAGGGTGGAATTGAAAACACTAGAAAGAAGAGTTACCTAAAAGCAATTATCCAAGTTCTTGATTTTCAATCCAAGATTTTCAAGCTCTAAGCGGTTCCTTCACAAGAAAACACACACGTTAAAGAACCAAAATAATAGAATCTTATTTTAGCACCTTCTCCGGCAACAGCGCCAAAAACTTGATGTGACATAATTATGTACCAAATTGCAAGTGCACAATTAATCAAGTTATTGTATAAAATGTTATTGATCCCACGAGGAAAGTGATTTTAAGAGATTATTAGAATTGGTTATTATATTTTGTGTGTGACAAAAATAGGATTAAAGAATAAGTGTGATTATGGAGAGAGATATGATGAGTGATTGTTTTGAATATATGCAAGTGACAATAAATTGAATCTTAGAGAAGAGAAGAAAGAATCAAAGAATAAAATAAAAAGCAAGAATAAAAAGAGGAAAAAATCAAGAAAACAAAAAATGGAGGATTCAATTAAAGATATGAGAAATCTAGAATTGAATCCACTAGCTAATCTCAATTATAAAATACAAACTAATCTCTTTTTATCATATTTCAACTTAGATTTATTAAGCATACACTATCAAACCATTTAAGGAAAGTATAACCTATCAAATTATCATCTAAGTTAAAATTACTATTCATGATAAGAACAATAACAAGATACTAATCCTAGAATTCATAAGCATAATCTATCAAACCATTTAAGATAAGCATAGATTATCAAATTCTTCTTTTATCAATTAGTTTTTAGTTGATTATCCTAAACATGAACATTTTAAGTGTAAGAGAATAATCCATACAATATAAAAGAAATTAGACTAGTTTCATAGAATTCTAAGATTCCTATAAGAATTAATTTCACATCTTAAGAAATAAAAGAAAGAAGAAAAAGAACTAATTACAAAAATAAAAAGAAAATAAAAATCTAAACTATGAACAAGAAATAAATCTAACTACAAAGAATTAAAATCTAAACTACAAAATAAATTATAAAAATTAAATGCAAGAAAATAAATCTACTCTACAAATTATAGTGCAAAAAGTAATAAAAAGATAAGAAAATAAATCTACACTACAAGCATGAATGTAAATCTAACTAATAAGCAATAATAAAAAAATACTAAAAAGAAATAAAAGAGAAATAAAAGAGAAATAAAAGAGAAAGTATCAACAGCTAGGACGACATGAAAAGCACGTTCCTCAACAACTTCTTCGACGATGACACCAAAGTGATGATTGGAGCTCTTTTAGATGAGAAACAAAAGGATGAGGAGTCAGTTGATAGCTTTGTTAAACGCTTCCATAACAAGACAATGAATTGTAGCGATACTGTCATAGAGAAATTCATCTTGCAGACATACCACAACAATCTCTCCATTGATATGCCGGAAGCCCTGGGGGCGTGTGATAAACAACATGGAAAGAATTAAAACTACACGGAGAACAATCTAAACACTTTCTCAAAAGAAAAAAGCTTGAAAAATGCCAACCAACGACTAACCCCCCGAACTCGAATTTTGCTTCTTGTGGTAAGGGAAAGGCACCTGCAGCGGCTGTTAAAGCTAATCAGACGTCATAATATCAACCTCAGAAGCAACGAAGTACTCCGGATCTGAGACTCCAAAAAGAGTACTCCTTTAAAGATGAAGAGGTTCCAGCTATCTTCAAATACCTCCTTAAAAACAACAAAATCAAGCTGCCACCTATTACGAATAAGGAGAAAGCTAACAATTCTTTGGATCCAAAGTACTGTGCGTACCACAGAAGGATCCTTCACTCCACCAATGCTTGCTTCTCTGTCAAAAATAACATTCAAGCCTTGGTTGACGTAGGCATCACAACTCCAAAATAAGTCGAATGAGAACAGTTTCTTCTGATGAATATAAGAGGTTAAACTTCTTCTCCCTTTTCTCCGATAGGTATATGAGGTTAAACTAATTCCTGATCCTCCGACAGGTATATGAGATTAATCTGCTCTCTGATACTCCAACGGGTATACAAGTATAAACAATTTCCCCAATCTCCAACTGGTATATGAGGCTAAATTATTCCCTACCTTTGACGGGAAAGTTCCTAGAGAATATTACACATAATATTATTAAGGATAACCTAACAACCTCTTATACGTATACGAGGTTAAACTGCTTCCTTTATTTTGAACAACGAGAAGTTCCTAAAGATTATTACTCTTAATATTCTTAAGGATAACCTGACAATGTGGTCGAATACAATTGCATTCAGGTTCGCTAAAGAGCTGGGGGTGGAATACCTCGATGCATTCCAATGGGATGTTCCTGGAGAATGCTATACAAGGTATTCTTAAGGATAACCCAAAACCGATTATTCAAGCTGAAAACCAATCATCGAAATAATTCATTCTTAATCATAATAAAAAATGGTTAAGAACCTCTCACTGTGACTATTTAATCATATCCAAGATGATTAAAACCCTCTCACTGTGACTTTTCGAGAACTCTTTCGTTGAGATGAGATTTTATGACCTCATTCGGTCAATCTTCCCTCATGAAATTCTCACGACATAACTGCGGAATGTTTGATGATTCAAGGTCCTTAATCATAAAGTCCCTCACTGATCAAATTAACTAACAGTGGGTCCACCAAATTTTTTTTGGCTGAGTCCATTCAAACTCCCACTATGCTTGTGCACTTAACACTCCCAATATTAAAGTCCCAACACGGTACTAAAAAAATTCAAGCTACTGATCCATGCCAATTAGCAAACCCCATTCATGTTAAGTCCTTGTCATTTGACGCTGAAAACCCCCACCGAGTAATTTGTAGAAATCAACATTCCTATTATTGTTTGTACCCCACTCCTACTGCTTGTTTGGTCAAACCTTCCTATAGTTAGGACCAAACCCAAAATCCCCTCTCGATTCCTTTCATGACCACTTTCATAACTGGACTTCCCTTTCGATAAACGAAAGACCTCCACCAAAATTAAACGATCAAACCTATAAACGTTAGGGTCGTATCAAATCCCCACTTGGTCGAACCTTCTCATAGTTAGGACTAAAGTTATAATTTCTTCTCGATAAACGAGAAAGTCATCATCTGATCGGGTAACCAATCCTATAAAAATTTTGATTCTCGATATCTTTTTGATTCTTGGAGTGGAGATCCCACTCTTAGTTTCACCTTTCCGGATTCTCTAAGTGGAAATCCTACTTTGAGTTTCTTTTGTGGCAGGAGATAGAATATAAAAGTCTTCCTCTCCAGCATTGGATTCGTCTTTGCCCAAAGAGAAGACATAGAGATAGAATATAAAAATTTCCTCTCCAGCATCGGGTTCGTCTTACCCTAAGAGAAGACACCACCTTCCAACACCGAAATTTGTGCTTAACATGCACGAGGAATTTTATCTTGAATCCTAAGTAGGGATAAGTCAGCGCCTAACACACGTTACTCGTTAGTCTTCACCACAAAAAGGATAAAAGTCCACGTATTTGACATCGTGATAGGTTTTTATTAGTAATATCATAATCCATGTCTTAAACGCATGGATAATTTTATCCTGAATCCTAAGTAGGGATAAGTCAGTGCCTAACACGCATTGCCGATTAGTCTTCACCGCAAAAAGGATAAAAGCACAATTATTCAACATCATGGCAGGTTGTTATTAATAACACCATAATTCATGCCTTACACGTATGTGGAATTTTATCCCGACTCCTAAGTAATGATAAGTCAGCGCCTAATACGCATTGCCGGTTAGTCTTCACCACAAAAAAGATAAAAGCTCACGCATTCGATATCGTGGCATGTCGTTATTAATAACACCAAAATCCGTGCCTTATACGTATGAAGAATTTTATCCTGAATCCTAAGTAGGGATAAGTCAGCGCCTAACACGCGTTGTCAGTTAGTCTTCACCGTAAAAAGGACAAAAGCCCACATATTCGATATTGTGGTAAGCTGTTATTAATAACGTCATAATTCATGCCTTACACACATGGGGAATTTTATCTCAAATCCTATGTAGGGATAAGTCAGCGCCTAATACGTGTTACCAATTTGTCTTCACAGCAAAATAGACAAAAGCCCACGTATTTGACATCGTGACAGGCCATTATTAATAATGTTAAAATTTGTAACTTACACGTATGAGGAATTTTATCCTGAATCTTAAGTAGGGATAAGTCTGCATCTAACACGCGTTGTCGGTTAGTCTTCACCGCAAAAAGGACAAAAGCCCACATATTCAACATCGTGACAGGCTGTTATTAGTAACGCCATAATCCATTGATAGGATATAAATATGTACCAAAAGTTATAAGTGTACAACTAATCAAGTTATAGTATAAAAAGTTATTGATCCCACGATGAAGGTGTTTGTAGGAGAAAAATAGATTCAGTTCTTATGTTGTGTGCGTGACAATTAGGAGTGATAAAAATTATGATTGTGGAGAGATATGAGGAGTGTTGTGAATATGTGTAAAAATCAATAACTGAGATTTTAGATGATATAATGAAGAGTGGATGTGATAGAAGAATAAATAAAATCATAAGGAAAGAAAAATAAAGGAAATAAAAATCAAGAACAAATAAGAAAAAAATCAAGAACTAAGGAAAAATCAAGAAAGAAAAGATGGATGATTTAATTAAAGATATGAGAAATCTAGAATTGAATCCACTAGCTAAACTCAATTATAAAATATGAACTATTCTCTTTCTATCCCATTTTACTTTAGATTTATTAAGCATAGACTATCAAACCATTTAAGAAAAGTATAACATATCAAATTATCATCTAAGAAAAATTAATATTCATGACAATAACAACAATAAGATATTAATTTTAGAATTTATAAACATAACCTATCAAACCATTTAAGATAAACATAGATTATCAAATTCTTCTTTTACCAATTAGTTTTCTACTTGATTATCCTATACATGATCATTTTAATCATAAGAGAATAATTCATACAATATAAAGGAAATAAAGCTAATTTCATGCAATTCTAAGATTCTTACAATCATAAGAGAATAATTCATACAATATAAAGGAAATAAAGCTAATTTCATGCAATTCTAAGATTCTTACAAGAATTAGTTCCACGTCTTAAGAAATAAAAAGAAATAAAGCTAATTTCATGCAATTCTAAGATTCTTACAAGAATTAGTTCCACGTCTTAAGAAATAAAAACAAGAAATGAAATGAAAAGAATAA
>NC_033798.1:32809101-32874282 GCF_001876935.1 Asparagus officinalis
ATTGAACTTCGGTGGGTATGGAATGGAGTCCCACTCCCTCGGGTAGGGACACAGAATGCCAGTCTTTTTTTACTTCTTGGGCAGACATCAAAGCATTGATTTTGCTTTCCAAGTCTTTCATCTTAAGATCTTCGCCTACCTCACTCTTCTGGCGATTTTGGGGATGGATATTGATACCACCCCCAGCGTTAAGAACGTCTTCCGTATTCCTGTTCTCGCGGGGAGTCTCCATGTTAAGATTTTCTTCTACCTCTGAGTCGCTATCTATCTGATTAGCGGTCGGACGACGACTAGATTCACCGCGCTGGTTTGTCAGCTGTTGGAGTTGTTGTGCGTGTAAATCTTTAACACGTTGTACAGCCATCTCCATTTCAATTTTAAAATCCTCCTTTTGCTTTGCCAAAGCTTCTTGAAGAAGTTGAGCCATCTGTTCAGTGGTGATCATAAATGACCCTCGAGACTGTCCTGTACTGGATACAGTAGCATCTGAAGCAATCGCTGAGTTAGCATCCGACGCTTCTTCGTCTGAGGATTGTCTTCTCTGGATCCTGTTGTAATTGTAATCCCTAGGCCTTATAGCCCCGGTTTGCAGCCGAGTTAAACGTTTGGACATTTGTGAAAAGGGCTCAGGGTTGTAGCGCCGCGTGGACTTTCCTTTTTCTGCCATGTTAATCGTGAATTCCGAGAGTTCACGTTCCCGAACGGGTGGCTTTCTTTTACGGAAATGTCTTGATTTATTTCTCTCCGTTTCTGTAGAAAGTCTTTCAAACACTGAAATCCTTTGCGAGGCAGTCTTGGAACAGTTACATTCTGCTAATACTGCCTTGATGAGTTTAGTACAAGGACAACGAGAATCCCTTTCTCGGGAGTTTCTCTTCCGAGATTTACTCATACCCCCAGTCTGATAGTACAGCTCATCGATATTATCATCGGAGCCACCTATCTTGTGTTGGCATAACCCTCTTATTCTATCATCGTCTTCTTCTGACGAATAAAGCTCTCTTTGAGGGCATATCGTTCTGTCATTATTTTCAAGAGTCGCTCGTTTGAAAACTCGCCTTCGCATGCGTGAGGGTTCAACAGAATCTCGAACTTCTACCCGTAGCCCAAGGCGAGCGGTTACTGGTACTTTCTCTGTATGAGGAGTTTTTGAGTTACTGGAGACTCGCTCCCGTCCCCCATTTTGACCAATCAAGCGGGGTTTGCTTTTATACAAAGGGCCGAGACGATCCGTAATGCTCATTTTAACTCGGGATGAGTCCACGCCGCCGTAGGGCTTTACAGGAGGTGAGGAAGTCATCGGAACAAAAGCAAGAGCTGTCGGAGACTTGAAGCTGGTCGCAGGAGGCGAAATTTCTGCAGACGGATATGAACTAGCTCGCGGGTCAGCAATTGGTGACTCGGCCTTGGCCGAGCCAGCGTTTGGTGACTCGGCCTTGGCCCCGAGCCAGCGTTTAGTGGCTCGGCCTTGGCCGAGCCAGTAGTTGGTGGCTCGGCCTTGGCCGAGCCAGTAGTTGATGACTCAGCCCTGGCCGAGCCAGCAGCCAGTAACTTGTTTCTTTCGGGCCTTGTTTTGGGTTTTGGCCTCCAGATTTGACGTGGTTTCGTCAGTTTAAAGTCTGCAGTACTTGTTTGTAGTTTCTTGGCCTCTTGTACCAGGATTCTTGCGTGCGCAAGTAAAGCGTGGCGCTTCTCGGTTCGTTCTTTAAGAGTGGAACGTGTCCTCTTAACGGGGACCCATTCATTTGTCGTTGGTTTAGACCAATCGCTAAGTCGCTGCTGTGCCTGTTGGCGTCCTCTAGACTTCAGATCCGCTTCGTAGCGGATTCCATCCACCGGCTCTGAGGCCTTGGCCAATTGGCGTGCTAGGCGTTGACGCCGTCTTTGACGCGCCCTCTTGGATAAAGTTGGTTCGGCCTTGGTAGCTTCAGCTTCACGAGGAGTCTTTTGAACCGCTGTGGGATGAGGTTCTTTATTTTGAACCTTCAAATCCAAATGTCCTCGACATTTCTTTGTGGAGTTTCTCCTACTCCTACGAGGGGAGGATGATCGGGAAGAGGAGGATAAGTACTCTTCATATTTGGCTTGGTCGAACTCGTACTCGACCTCCTCGTTGATCAGTATGATGATCTTTGGTTGCGACACTACAGCTTTTGCAGAAAAGCTGTCGGCTCCCACTGTGGTCGCTAGTTTGTTTGTGTCAAAAGTTGCCTTTTCCATTGTTTTCAAACCTGTTACACCGTTTATCGATTACAAGTTCAAACTGAAAAGAGAGTTGATCTTTTTATAAGATCTTCTCACAACGAAAAATAAAGATTACAACTTTATCAAACAAAACGCAGCAGTAGTTTATCTCCCGCTGCTTTGCGTGGGATCTTTGCCTGTGCCGGGGACGCGTTAGTCCGTGGACCACCGCAGACCAAAGCCGATCGACAATATAATTACGCTCTTGTTTCACGAGGGAAACAATTACGGAAGCGACAATCACGACCAAGCGAGATTGTGGCTCTTCTCGAGATTAAAACCAAGTTTAATCCGGAGGAAAGAAGGGAAGAGAATCACAAACCTTTCGAAGGGGCTTTCTTTATGAAAGTGTTCGCCAAGCTCTGATGATTCTCCTCTGAAATTCGTGGTTGACTGGTCAATTTGACAGCACCTCGCCTTCTTAATCTCAGATCTCCGATCCCCTTGAAAGAAGACCTTAGGCTTCTATTTATAGGCTTTTTGAGATGTGTCTCCTAGTAGGAATTGATGTTTAAACGTTATCTGCGGTTTATAACTGTCTAAACGTGTTTATGGATAACCTCAGAGCAGTTGGAGAGGTTTTGGGACGAAAGAATCCTTAAAAATCATTGAAATCCGTGTTTGGGGAGGTTTTGTATCCAACAAGAGTCCTGGTGACTCGGGACTGTGCGAGTCAGCATTTGGTGACTCGGAACTGTGCGAGTCAGCTTCTGATGACTCGGAATTGTGCGAGTCAGTATTTGGTGACTCGGCACTGTGCGAGTCAGCTTCTGGTGACTCGGAACTGTGCGAGTCAGCCTTTGGTGACTCGGAACCGTGCGAGTCAGCTTCTGGTGACTCGGAACTATGCGAGTCAGCATTTGGTGACTCGGCACTGTTCAAGCTTCTAAGCAATGTTTCGTGATTCTTCCAGCTTCTTTGTTTTGCGTACGCTTCGTCGCCTTGCTGATTTTGGATGAATTCCTTTGACTAGGATAATAACGTTTATCGTCTTTTCCTTGTCTTGCACTGTGTTTGAGGACCTATGGGCATTTTTTAACGCCTACAGATACCCTCTCCAAAGTGTTTCAGTCTCATTTTTTTTATAGAAGAGCCTGAAATACTTTGGATATGATGGGCTATATCTGCAGAAGGACCTGTCATGGGTTTCATTTCTTGACTCCTGCAGCCCTCAATCTATTCAGAGTTCTGTCGAATAGATGAAGTTCTTACGGCCCTGCGTTTATCGTCTGACCGCTGTTGAAATCTTGAAACTAATACGACGTCGCTGATTTAACGTTGAGTTGACCTTCGTTGTTGGGGAGTTCCCATCTGGCGACACCTTGACAAACGTTGACCAAAAGTCATGCATTTGAAGCAGAGAGGACCAGTTTATACTCGTATACTCTTGGGAGTTCTGAAAGTTAGTTTAGCCTCATATACTTATCGGAGGTCGCCGGGTTATCCTTAAGAATATTGTATACGATATTCTCCAGGAACTTCTCGTCGAGGGTGGGAAACAGTTTAAACTTGTATACCCATTGGAGTTTTAAGAAGCAGTTTATACTCGTATACTCTTTGGAGTATTGATTGCAACGCATTTGATCGGCGTTGACCTAGGGTTACGTGTTGTCCGACGTTGACCCTAGGGTTTCGAATGTCGTTGGATGCTCAAGTCACGAGACCAACTAATGAAGCTGATGCGTCAGTAACTCTCGTATTTATAGGATTTTTGGCAAACCCTCAGCCATCAACGGGTTTGATAAGCCTTTACCGACTACCGTTTGAGTCGGGCTAGCATGCGGATTGTCTAAATCCGTTCCGCATGTGACGTTGTGCTAAAGGAATGAACTCCCTTAGACTTGATGCTACAACTTCGAATATATGATTTCTCATTCTTTTTTTTTAAGAATAATCAACCGTAATACTTGTAGGATTTTTGGCAAATCCTCAGCCGTCAACGGATTTGGTATGCCTTTACCGACTACCGTTTGAATCGGGCTAGCTTGTGAATTATCTGGGTCCGTTTCACAAGTAACGTTGTGCTAAAGGGATGAACCCCTTTAGACTTAATGCTACGAATTTGAATACGTAGACTTGGTCATTTTCTTACGGTAAAAGACAAACCGGCGACGCGTATTAGGTGCCGACTTATCCCTGCTTAGGCTTCGGGATCAAATTCCCCAGACTAAAATTCTGGTGTCTTTTTCAATCGGTGAAAGACTAAACCGGCAGCGCGTGTTAGGCGCAGACTTATCCCTGCTTAGGATTCGGGATAAACTTCCTAGGATGAATCCTAGATTGACAAATTCTTGGAAAAAGTTGGTGTCTTCTCTTGGGGCAAAGACGAACCCAAAATAGGAGAGGAAGAATTTTATATTCTATCTCCCGACACTGAAGACGAAGAATTTTATATTCTATCTTCAGCTGGAAAGGAGACTAGAGGTGGGATCTCCACCCCCAAAATCCGGAACGATGAAACTAGGAGTGGGATCTCCACTCCGAGAATCGAAAAGATTCAGATAATCCTAACTGTTGGAAGGTTTGATTACCGAACTAAAGATGAATTTCTCGTTTATCGAGAGTGAATTGCGGTTTTGGTCCTAACTGTAGGAAGGTTTGACCAAGCAGGAGTTTGAGATGACCCTAACTGTAAGAAGGTTTGATCACTTGATTTGCAAGTGGACCTCTCGTTCATTGGAGGAATCGAGAGGGGATTTTGACTGTGGTCCTAACTGTAAGAAGGTTTGACCAAGTGGGTGTTTTGAGACAATCCTAACTGTAGGAAGGTTTGATCGCTCAATTTGTGGACCTCTCGTTCATTGGGGGAACTTAATTGAGCGATATAACGTCGGCTTCAACCAAGGTTTGGATGCTATTCTTAAGAGCAAAGCACTCCTTGGTGGGATGAACGACCCTCCTGTGGTATGCACAGTACTTTGGGTCCGTAGTGTTGTCAGCTTCCTCCTGATTTGTGATAGGTGGTAGCTTGATCTTGTTGCTTCCAAGGAGGGATTCGAAGATGGCTGGAACGTCTTCGTCCTTGAAAGAGTACTCTTTTTGGAGTCTCGGACCCGAAGTCTTTTGCTGTTTTCGGAGTTGCTTTTGCGACGTCTGGTTAGCGTCAACAGCTGTTGCAGGTGATTTGCCTTTGCCACGAGAGGCAAAGTTAGAATTCGGAGGCTTAGTTGTTGATTGACCCCTCTCGGCTTTCTTCCTTCGGAGGAATCGCTCAGCTTGCTCCCCTCGGACCTTCAGATCCTTCCACGTTTTGGACGGTGCTGTTCCCATAGCTTCTAATACATCTATGGAAAGATTATTATGGCACGTCTGGAGTATGAACTCCTCCGTGACCGGATCTCGGCAGTTCATTGCCTTGTTCCGGAAGCGTTTAACAAAGTTTTCCACGAGTTCTCCATCTTTCTGCTTTTCTTCAAAGAGCGTCCCGATTGACACCTCCGTGTCATCGTCGAAGAAATTAGCGAGAAACATGCTTTCCATATCGTCCCATGTAGTGATACTTCCCGGTTTAAGCCGGCGGTACCAATCAAATGCAGCAGCACGAAGGGTTCCTACGAACGATCGTACCATTAGAGGTTCGTTACCTGAAATGATCCCCAGGTGAGACTTGAAATAAATCAAGTGTTGGGTAGGGGAGCCCCTTCCATCGAATGGTGTGAAGTTAATCAAATTGAACTTTGGTGGGTACGGTATGGAGTCCCACTCCCTCGGGTAGGGACACGGAATGCCAGTCTTTTTTACTTCTTGGGCAGACATCAAAGCATTGATTTTGCTTTCCAAGTCTTTCATCTTAAGATCTTCGCCTACCTCACTCTTCTGGCGATTTTGGGGATGGATATTGATACCACCCCCAGCGTTAAGAACGTCTTCCGTATTCCTGTTCTCGCGGGGAGTCTCCATGTTAAGATTTTCTTCTACCTCTGAGTCGCTATCTATCTGATTAGCGGTCGGATGACGACTAGATTCACCGCGCTGGTTTGTCAGCTGTTGGAGTTGTTGTGCGTGTAAATCTTTAACACGTTGTACAGCCATCTCCATTTCAATTTTGAAATCCTCTTTTTGCTTGGCCAAAGCTTCTTGAAGAAGTTGAGCCATCTGTTCAGTGGTGATCATAAATGACCCTCGAGACTGTCCTGTACTGGATACAGTAGCATCTGAAGCAATCGCTGAGTTAGCATCCGACGCTTCTTCGTCTGAGGATTGTCTTCTCTGGATCCTGTTGTAATTGTAATCCCTAGGCCTTATAGCCCCGGTTTGCAGCCGAGTTAAACGTTTGGACATTTGTGAAAAGGGCTCAGGGTTGTAGCGCCGCGTGGACTTTTCTTTTTCTGCCATATTAATCGTGAATTCCGAGAGTTCACGTTCCCGAACGGGTGGCTTTCTTTTACGGAAATGTCTTGATTTGTTTCTCTCCGTTTCTGTAGAAAGTCTTTCAAACACTGAAATCCTTTGCGAGGCAGTCTTGGAACAGTTACATTCTGCTAATACTGCCTTGATGAGTTTAGTACAAGGACAACGAGAATCCCTTTCTCGGGAGTTTCTCTTCCGAGATTTACTCATACCCCCAGTCTGATAGTACAGCTCATCGATATTATTATCGGAGCCACCTATCTTGTGTTGGCATAACCCTCTTATTCTATCATCGTCTTCTTCTGACGAATAAAGCTCTCTTTGAGGGCATATCGCTCTGTCATTATTTTCAAGAGTCGCTCGTTTGAAAACTCGCCTTCGCGCGCGTGAGGGTTCAACAGAAATTCGAACTTCTACCCGTAGCCCAAGGCGAGCGGTTACTGGTACTTTCTCTGTATGAGGAGTTTTTGAGTTACTGGAGGCTCGCTCCCGTCTCCCATTTTGACCAATCAAGCGGGGTTTGCTTTTATACAAAGGGCCGAGACGATCCGTAATGCTCATTTTAACTCGGGATGAGTCCACGCCGCCGTAGGGCTTTACAGGAGGTGAGGAAGTCATCGGAACAAAAGCAGGAGCTGTCGGAGACTTGAAGCTGGTCGCAGGAGGCGAAATTTCTGCAGACGGAGATGAACTAGCTCGCGGGTCAGCAATTGGTGACTCGGCCTTGGCCGAGCCAGCGTTTGGTGACTCGGCCTTGGCCGAGCCAGCTTTTAGTGACTCGGCCTTGGCCGAGCCAGCGTTTAGTGACTCGGCCTTGGCCGAGCCAGCAGCATGTGCCTCGGTTTTTTCGGGCTTTGTTCTGGATTTTGGCCTCCAGATTTGTCGTGGTTTTGTCAGTTTAAAATCTGCAGTACTTGTTTGTAGTTTCTTGGCCTCTTGTACCAGGATTCTTGCGTGCGCAAGTAAAGTGTGGCGCTTCTCGGTTCGTTCTTTAAGAGTGGAACGTGTCCTCTTAACGGGGACCCATTCATTTGTCGTTGGTTTAGACCAATCGCTAAGTCGCTGCTGTGCCTGTTGGCGTCCTCTAGACTTCAGATCCGCTTCGTAGCGGATTCCATCCACCGGCTCGGAGGCCTTGGCCAATTGGCGTGCTAGGCGTTGACGCCGTCTTTGACGCGCCCTCTTGGATAAAGTTGGTTCGTCCTTGGTAGCTTCAGCTTCACGAGGAGTCTTTTGAACCGCTGTGGGATGAGGTTCTTGATTTTGAACCTTCAAATCCAAATGTCCTCAACATTTCCTTGTTGAGTTTCTCCTACTCCTACGAGGGGAGGATGATCGGGAAGAGGAGGATAAGTACTCTTCATATTTGGCTTGGTCGAACTCGTACTCGACCTCCTCGTTGATCGGTATGACGATCTTTGGTTGCGACACTACAGATTTTGCAGAAAAGCTGTCGGCTCCCACTGTGGTCGCCAGTTTGTTTGTGTCAAAAGTTGCCTTTTCCATTGCTTTCAAACCTGTTTTACCGTTTATCGATTACAAGTCCAAACTGAAAAGAGAGTTGATCTTTTTATAAGATCTTCTTACAACGAAAAATAAAGATTACAACTTTATCAAACAAAACGCAGCAGTAGTTTATCTCCCGCTGCTTTGCGTGGGATCTTTGCCTGTGCCGGGGACGCGTTAGTCCGTGGACCACCGTGGACCACCGCAGATCGACAATATAATTACGCTCTTGTTTCACGAGGGAAACAATTACGGAAGCGACAATCACGACCAAGCGAGATTGTGGCTCTTCTCGAGATTAAAACCAAGTTTAATCCGGAGGAAAGAAGGGAAAAGAATCACAAACCTTTCGAAGGGGCTTTCTTTATGAAAGCGTTCGCCAAGCTCTGATGATTCTCCTCTGAAATTCGTGGTTGACTGGTCAATTTGACAGCACCTCGCCTTCTTAATCTCAGATCTCCGATGCCCTTGAAAGAAGACCTTAGGCTTCTATTTATAGGCTTTTTGAGATGTGTCTCCTAGTAGGAATTGATGTTTAAACGTTATTTGCGGTTTATAACTGTCTAAACGTGTTTATGGATAACCTCAGAGCAGTTGGAGAGGTTTTGGGACGAAAGAATCCTTAAAATCATTGAAATCCGTGTTTGGGGAGGTTTTATATCCAACAAGAGTCCTGGTGACTCGGGACTGTGAGAGTCAGCATTTGGTGACTCGGAACTGTGCGAGTCAGCTTCTGATGACTCGGAATTGTGCGAGTCAGCATTTGGTGACTCGGCACTGTGCGAGTCAGCTTCTGGTGACTCGGAACTGTGCGAGTCAGCCTTTGGTGACTCGGAACTGTGCGAGTCAGCTTCTGGTGACTCGGAACTATGCGAGTCAGCATTTGGTGACTCGGCACTGTTCAAGCTTCTAAGCAATGTTTCGTGATTCTTCCAGCTTCTTTGTTTTGCGTACGCTTCGTCGCCTTGCTGATTTTGGATGAATTCCTTTGACTAGGATAATAACGTTTATCGTCTTTTCCTTGTCTTGCACTGTGTTTGAGGACCTATGAGCATTTTTTAACGTCTACAAACTTGGACCGAACTCACCCATGAACTATCAGAAATGAGATAAATCATCCCATGATCGAGACATTTCAAAATGTCTTTCCTAACAGCTTCTTTCATCACTGGGTTTAACCGACGTTAAGGATCTCTAATAAGTTTGCATCATCTATCAAATGGATTCGGTGTTGAACAATGGTTGGACTAATCCCTTTGATATCAGCCATGGTCCATCCAATAGCTTCCCTATTCTCTCTTAAAACATCTAAGAGAGCTTCTTTTTGACCGGTAGTCAAATCAGAAGAAATGATAACTGGTAAAGACTCGGTTTCCCCTAAGTAGGCATACTCTAGATTTTCAGGTAGACGCTGGAACCCAAGTCTAGAAGTGCCTTATCTATGTGAGTGTTACCTATGATGCATGGAATTGTAGGACAACCAGAGTCCCTGTATTTTAACGGCATGAGTTTTGAAAAAATTTCACTGAGGTTGGCAGCTAAGAAGACTTTCTTAGGGACATTGATGGTTCTTTTCTTAGTGCATAAGTCCTTTAAGAACTTTGCATAAGAGAGGATTTGTTCGATTGCATCTAGGAGAGGGATATTGATCTTGACCTGTTTAAATGTTTCTAGGATTTTCTCAACCTATGGGGATTTTTTCCTAGGTTTATGTCTATCTAGAAAGGGGGAAACGGGCCTTTACCTATCTAGATTAGGCTCAATCTCATGTTCAGCGTTTTGGTCATCGGAAGGAATTGCTTCATCGGAAGGAGTGTGTTGGATAGGAGAAGGGGTTTGATCCGGTGGCGTTCTAACCTGATTGTCTATTTGTTTCCCTGATCTTAGTGTGTGAACTGCATTCACATGAGCTGGATGGGTTGAAGTGGATCCATTGTCTTTAGGGTTTGCAATAGGTTGACTTGGGAATTTTCTTTTTTCTCTCTCACTCACGGCAGTGGCTAGTTGCCCAAGTTGGGTTTCTAACCGGGCTATGGCTTGAGTGTTCGAGTTGAGCACTTGGCCGATGGTTTGCATGAAGGAATTTACAGTAGTGGATGACAGGGTCAACATGTTGGTAGTTTGTGTAGAAGCTTTGATCATAGCTTCTAAACCCTTTTCTAAGACACTTAGACGTTTGTCATGATCAGAATTTGAAGGATTTGTAGGCTGGTGAGGATGAGGATGTTGGGTTGGAAAAATTGGGTTAGCTTGCTGAAAATTGTTTGGTGCGTTGAATGGAAGTGTATTTCCCCTAGGGAATTGTTGGTTCGACGTGAGAATGAAAGTTTGATTTCCGGGAGAATTTCCTTGGTTCCAAGCGAAGTTGGGATGATTTCTCCAACCTAGATTATAGGTTGGAGAAAATGGATCATTTTTGGGATGCTGGAATGCAACATTCATCTGTTCTAATGCATTGTTATTTCCTAGGAGAGGGCATTCATCTAAAACATGGGTAAGAGATTGACAGTTATGACATTTCAAGGCAGAAACATGATTGATTTGAGCTGGAGTTCGTTCCTTAATTTCTAAAGCTTCTAACCTCCATAGAATCATTGTCATCTTCGCTTCAGAAACAATGTTTGACTCCAAGGAAAAACCACTAGACTTAGATTGGGGAACATATAAAATCCTATCATCACAGTGTTCCCACTGCATTGTTTTCTCGGATAAACTCTCTAGAAATTCTAAAGCTTCGTCGGCGTTTTTTCTCATAAAATCTCCCTGACATATCGATTCTAAAGATGTTTTTGAAGAATAGTCTAATCTTTCATATATGACTTGGCACAATCGTCATTTTTCTAGACCAGGATGAGGACATTGGATTAGAAGATCTTTGAATCGGTCAAAAATTTTCCAGAATGGCTCTCCCGGGATAATTTTGAAGTTTTGAATATTGTTTCTTAGCTTTACCGTTTTGTGAATAGGGAAAATTTTCTTAAGAAAAACGGTAACAAATTTATCCCAAAGTTAAGATGGAATTTATCGGTAAGCTGTATAACCATTTTTTAGTTTTATCCTTAAGAGCAAATGGAATAAATATAAGCTTAATCACATCTTCGGTTAATTCTCTCATTTTAATCATAATACACACTTCCTCAAATTCCAAAATAAAAATATATGCATCTTCTGTTTTATTTCCAAGGAATTTGGAAGGTATGTTTATGTAATGCGGTCTAAGCTCGAAATTTGCTCCATTTACTTTAAGGAGCCTTATGCAAGATGCAATTACATTTCTGGAGGGGTAACACATATCCCGGAAAACGGGTTGATTTGCCATTTCTTGGATTGGTTCAACACGGATTAAACGATGAGAATTATCCCTAACCTAAAATTGCATACACCAAAACAACTTCTTTTTATAATATTTTTTTAAAGAAAGAACGAAAATTAGTTTTTTTTATGAGAAGAAAAGATAGAGAGAAAAAAATCCTAACTAAAACAAATCAAAGCAATCACTTTTCAATCACTCTAATTCTAGGGTTTAGCCTAACTCAACTAGACCAGCTCCTAACCAAAAACTCCTACAATGAAAAGATTTAAGTTTTACCTAGGTGGTTAGCCAGGTAAGGATAGTACTAGAGGGTGATCAGAGATTAATTAAGTACCTCGTACCTTGCGGAGTACTTTACGCAACCCCTAAACATTGCCTTAGATACCAACTATTCCAAGAAAACTTATACCGGTTCACTTAAGGATTTCTTATTCCTTATTGAGCTCGAGTCCTTAGGGGCCAACGTCTAATGAGTTTTAGAAGGCTTGGGTTTGTGAATTGAGGAATTAGTGATTTGTGGGCTAAGGAAAGGGTGATGAAATCTCTTACCTTAGCTTGATTAGGGGTTTTGCCCTTAAGAATGTTTAAAGTACGTGCCAAATAAAGTGCTACAATCACTTTGGTAAATTTCTACAAACTATATGAAATGCAACCCTAGAAATTAAAAGAGACTAAAAAGGATGGGATTTTTTTTAATTATGGTCAACAACAATCAAATATGAGAAGAGAGCTCTTGTTTGAATTTATTATCTTGTTAGTTAATGTCTAAGTAAAAGGTGAATTTTATTATGGTCAACAAAAATAAAATCTTTTTTTTAAATCCTCATTGTCTCTAATTGTGAAGCAAACTAAAAAGGGTGGAATTGAAAATGCTAAAAAGAAGAGTTACCTAAAAGCAATTATCCAAGTTCTTAATCTTCAATCCAAGATTTTCAAGCTCCAAACGGTTCCTTCACAAGAAAACACATAAGTTAAAGAACCAAAATAATAAAATCCTATTTTAGCATCTTCTCCGACAACGGCGCCAAAAACTTAATGCGATATAATTATATACAAAAATTGTAAATGCACAATTAATCAAGTTATAGTATAAAAAGTTATAGATCCCAAGAGGAAAGTATTTTTAAGAGATTATTAGAATTGGTTCTTATGTTTTGTGCGTGACAAAAATAGGGTTAAAGAATAAGTGTAATTATGGAGAGAGATATGATGAGTGATTGTTTTGAATATATGCAAGTGACAATAAATTGAATCTTAGAGAAGAGAAGAAAGAATCAAAGAATAAAATAAAAAGCAAGAATAAAAAGAGAAAAAAAAATCAAGAAAACAAAAAATGGAGGATTCAATTAAAGATATGAGAAATCTAGAATTAAATCCACTAGCTAATCTTAATTATAAAATACAAACTAATCTCTTTTTATCATATTTCAACTTAGATTTATTAAGCATAGACTATCAAACCATTTAAGGAAAGTATAACCTATCAAATTATCATCTAGGTCAAAATTACTATTCATGATAAGAATAATAACAAGATAGTAATCCTAGAATTCATAAGCATAACCTATCAAACCATTTAAGATAAGAATAGATTATCAAATTCTTCTTCTACCAAGTAGTATTCTAGTTGATTATCCTAAACATAAACATTTTAAGTGTAAGAGAATAATCCATACAATATAAAATAAATTAGACTAGTTTCATACAATTCCTACAAGAATTTATTTCACATCTTAAGAAATAAAAGCAAGAAGAAAAAGAACTAATTACAAAAATAAAAAGAAAAGAAAAATCTAACCTATGAACAAGAAATAAATCTAACTACAAAGAATTAGAATCTAAAGTACAAAATAAATTGCAAAAATTAAATACAAGAAAATAAATCTACTCTACAAATTAAAGTACAAAAAAAAAATAAGAAGATAAGAAAATAAATCTACTCTACAAATTAAAGTACAAAAAAAAATAAGAAGATAAGAAAATAAATCTATACTACAAGCATGAATGTAAATCTAACTAATAAGCAATAATAAAGAAATTACTAAAAAGAAATAAAAGAGAAAAATAAAAGAAAAGGAAATCTTCAAACTTTTTTTCATCTCCATCATCATCATCCAACAAAGAGAAGAAGATTTAAAGTGGAGAAAAAATTATTTTTATTAATTGTAACAAAAGTTACAAATTTAGAAGGCCTTCTCAATTAAGAGTAGCCATCCTCTCCAAATAGAATTACAAAATTTTTCAAACCTCTAACCCCTCACTCTCTACCCCTATTTATAGTAAACAACAGTGAATGAGAACCATTGGATTGAAATCTTATTAAAAAATAACAAATTTTAGCCCTTAATTTGTAACAAACTGTACGTCAGTATCGATACCAGCATTGATAGGCGTATCGATGCTGGCATCGATGCGGGCATCGATGCTAGCATTAATGCGCCCATCGATGCTGGCATCGATATGTGCCTTTTCCTGGTTGTTGTCCGAAGATAGCTTCTTGTGTTTGTTCTTGGGCTTGGGCCTTAGACATTTTCTTGGCATTTTGGGCTTTAGCACTTCATTAAATATTTATTTGGCTTCATGGGCTTCATTTCTTCATGGCTTGATTCTTTTCATAGCTTGCTTTTGGATAAAATGGCAATTTAATTTTCCGATGGGCTTCTTGATTTCTCTTTTGCTTCATTTCTTCATTTACTCAAAGGCCTTTGTTGAGAGATGAGATTTTTGAGATTTAGTCTTCATTAACCTGTATTTAAAGATAAAAGCAATTATTAGTGACATATTTATTCATATAAAATAGATAATGAGGATATAAAATTGTAATAAAATGTGATTATCATTGACCATAGATTTTCTTCTTTCATTGGCTTTGGGCTTGGGCCTTTTGGCTCTTTTATGTATTCTTCATTTAATACGTGGGCTTTGTTGAGAGATATGGTTGTTGGGCTTTATTTTTTATTAACCTACAATTAAAGATAAAAATAATTATTAGTGATATATTTATTTATATAAAATAGATAATGAAGGTATAAAATAATAATAAAATATGATTATCATCCATGTCTTACATGCATGAGGAATTTTATCTCGAACCCAAAGTAGAGATAAGTCTATGCCTAACACGTGTTGCCGATTAGTCTATTTCCGTAAAATTGACAAAGCTTATGCACCAAGTCTAAGAGAATTCATTCTTTTAGCAAAATTTTATTTGTGAAACGGATTTATATAATTCTCATGTTAGCCTGATTCAAACGGTGATTGGTAGAGGCTCATCAAATCCGTTGAGGATTGAGGGTTTACCAAAAATCCTATGCACATTACCGGGTAGCCTATTCCCGTAAGAAAGGCAAAGTCTACGTATTTAATATCGTAGCATCAAGTCTAAGAAAGTTCATTCTTTTAGCACAACGTCACATGCGACACAACATCACATGTTAAATGGACTTAAAAAATCTGCATGCTCGTCCAACTCAAATGGTAGTCAGTAAAGGCCTGTCAAACCCATTTATGGCTGAGGGTTTGCCAAAAATCCTATAAGTATTATAGTTATTTATTCTAAATAGAATGAGTAATCGTAATAAGGTACAAAAGACACTGACATACCAACATCACTAGTCGGTCTCATGACATGAACTCCTAGGAGTATACGAGTATAAACTAGTCCTCCCCGCTCCAACGCCTTAAGAGCTTAAACTATATAGACTGTAGTTAACATATGAGTATAAACTGTATTAACACTGGCCATTGCATTGCAATAAAGGTCTACGCTGGTCAACGTGTTACAATGAAGGTCAACGTCGGTCAACGTGTTACAACGAAGGTCAAACGCGTGTCAACGAGTTACAATGAAGGTCAAACATCGGTCAGCGCGTTACAATGAAGGTCGACGCAAGTCAACATGTTGATAATTTCATCAAAATAAGGCTCAAGATAATTCTCAATTGCAAATTAACCCCAGGGAGCTCAATCACAATTCAAATATAAACTCCCGATGAAGATGATCAGTTCACATCGATTCAACAACACAAGTTAATTCAGATATCAACATGTCAGTCTCAAATCAAGATTTTGACAATGGTCAGACTATAAACACAGCACTGGAAGAATTTTAGCTACTCGATAAAATACTGAATAGACTGAAAGCTGAAGAAGTTGACGAATTGAAGGTAGTGCATATCATATCCAAAGTATTCTAGGCTCCTCTATAAAAGAATAAAACTGAAACACTTTAGAAGGGGTATCTGTAGGTGTCAAAAATTACCTATAGGTTTCCACACATAGCTCAAAATGAAGAGAAGACAATGAACGCCATTATTTGAGTCAAACGGGATTATCCATTTTGTAAAAGATCTAACAAGTGCACGAAGCAAGTCAATAAAGCGTACGAGTCAATAAAATGACAAAATGCACAAAACAGCGAAACAAGATTAAACCGAAAAGCCTGGAGAAGCCCCTAGCAACTAAGTCACATCAAAACGACTCGGCCAAGGCCAGGTGGCTAGGCACAATGTCGAGCCACCCCAAGGTGGCTAGGCCAAGGCCAGGTGGCTAGGCACACTGCCAAGCCACCCTAAGGTGGCTAGGCATAGTGTCGAATAGGTTTCCACACATAGCTCAAAATGAAGAGAAGACAATGAACGCCATTATTTGAGTCAAACGGGATTATCCATTTTGTAAAAGATCTAACAAGTGCACGAAGCAAGTCAATAAAGCGTACGAGTCAATAAAATGACAAAATGCACAAAACAGCGAAACAAGATTAAACCGAAAAGCCTGGAGAAGCCCCTAGCAACTAAGTCACATCAAAACGACTCGGCCAAGGCCAGGTGGCTAGGCACAATGTCGAGCCACCCCAAGGTGGCTAGGCCAAGGCCAGGTGGCTAGGCACACTGCCAAGCCACCCTAAGGTGGCTAGGCCAAGGCCGAGCCACCCTAAGGTGGCTAGGCACAGTGCCGAGTCACCGAAGGGTTGCTCGCGCCTAGAAACGTTAAAAACACGTATTTCGATGTTTTCTCAAGATTTGCTCATTCCATAACCTCCCAACCACATGGATATCATTCCTAAACGTGGTTAGGCCATTATTAACTAAAGATTAGGCCAAATCACTTGTTCTTATCCAAAAACACCGTAACTTAAGCCTATAAATACAAACCTAGGGTCCTATACACAGGGGATCTAAAATTTAGGCGTGGTGTTGTCCCTGTGAAGAGTGAACCACGAATTTCAGAGGAGGGCTAGCAGGTCTTGATGAATTCTAGCATAAAGGGGGAGCTATTCTGAGGATCTGAGGCCCATTTTATTATTCCTTGAGATCAGACTTTGTTTTGATCTCGAGAAGAGTCATAATCTCACTTGGTTGAGATTATCACTTCTGTGATTATTTTCTTTGTGAAGCAAGAGCATTGAATTTTCATTCTGTCAACCGGATCTGATCCGTGACGGTCCACGGACAAACACGTTCCCGGTATAGGCAAATATCTCACACAAGCAATGGGTGATAAATGTCCTCTGCGTGTGTTTGAAGAGAGTTGTAATTCTTATTTTATTTGTGTAAGCGAGTAGTCTTATAAAAAGATTAACTCTTTTGAATTCATTGTAATCTATAAACTTATAATGGATTCGACAAATAAACTAACTTTTGACGAAAACAGCTATGCACAGAAAGAAGGCATTGATTACAATAAGGTTTTTTCTCCGGTGATGAAACACTCTTCGATTCGGATCTTGCTATATTTGGTGGCACAATATGGTTTGGAATTGGATTAATTGGATGTGAAAATAGCATTTCTTCATGGTGATCTTGATAAGAAAATCTATATGACTCAGTCATTGGGGTTTCGAGCTACAGGGAAGAAGAAATTAGTTTGCCAATTAAAGAAATTGCTATACGGATTGAAGCAATCTCCGCGACAGTGGTATAGGCAATTTGATGGGTTTATGCTTGGTCATTCGTACATTAGGAGCTAGTTTGATCCATGCATGTACTATCGCAAGTTGCGAGGAAGTGCATACATTTATTTGTTGCTTTTGTCAATGACATGTTGGTTGCTTTTATTTCCAGATTCGCTACAGATGAGTTAAAGGTACAACTTTCGAAAGAGTTCGAGATGAAGGATTTGGGTGAAGCGAAGCAGATTTTGAGGATGGAGATTGATAGAGACTGGGATAGGGGCAGAATTTGTTTGACACAGGTGACTTATTTGAAGAAGGTGCTATAGCGGTTTAATGTGAGTATGCAGATGAAGCTAGTTAGTGTACTATTGGGAGCCCATTTGAAGCTTCCAGCTAACCTTTCACCAAAGACAGTTGAAGATAGAGAGTTGATGTCAAAGAGTCCATATGCGAGCGTAGTGGGAAGTTTGATGTACGCCATGGTTTGTACGAGGCCAGATTTGTCACAAGCATTGAGCATGGTTTTGAGATACATGCATGACCCGGGTCCGGGTCATTGGGATACCGTGAGATAGATTTTGAGATATATTCGAGGTACTCTCAACGTTAGTTTGGTTTTTGAGTGGGACACTAGCAGTGGGCAGGTATGTATTGAATACGTAGATTCGGACTACGATGGAGATTTGGATAAACGCCGGTCGATGATGGGGTATGTGTTCACTTTGACCCGTACGCCGGTGTGTTAGAGATGCACCTTACAGCCTATGCTAGGTTTATTGACGATGGAGACAGAGTATATGGTGATTATGAAGGCTTTAAGGAGGTGATTTGGCTTCAAGGACTTTTGGAGGATCTTGGTGTTTTGCAGTGATCCGTCACCATTTATTGTGATAGCATGAGTGCTGTTTATTTGGCAAAAAAATCAGGTTTTCCATGCACGGATGAAGTACATTAACGTTCGATATTGTAGGCATCTAAAATTGCATATGAGAGCCCGCACGAAACTCAAAGCAAAGAGTGGACAAATCGAGAAGGTTCACGTTAACCAACACGCGCGTGTCAATCAGCTCGCACGCGTCGGTCAACACGCTCGTGTTAATCATCTCACACACGTCAGTCAACACGCGTGGGTCAATCAGCTCACGCGCTTCAGTCAATACACGTACGTCAATCAGCTCACGTGTGTCAGTCAACATGCGTGCATCAATCAGTTTGTGATCATCGATCAACACGCACACGTCAATCAATTCGTGCGCATTCGACGCATTCCCACAACAAAGCGTACAAGTTGGCGAATCAGCCAAAGTAATGAAAAGTACAAGTCTCGGAAAGAAACGCGCCAAAAGATAAAGGAATTCGGCAGAGGCGACGGACCCGCGCTGTGCGGACGGCTCAGACCGACCCGCGCTACATCCGACCCGCGCATGCGCTGGTCGGATAGATCCGACCCGCGTCCCTCGCAAGTCAGAAGTGTTCGTCGCGCTGTTTCGACCCCCGAACATGTTTTTAATAGTTTTAAAGCAGTTTTCGTAGGATTTATCTATTCCAGGGGTTCCCAACCGACTTGATATCATCAACAAATGTGGTTAAGCTGTTCATAACTAAAGATAAGGTCAAATCACTCATTCTCATCTAAATAACCGCACCCGGGGCTTATGAATATGAGCCCAAGGCCTTTATTTTGTAGATCTAGAATTTTATCAAGAGGACGAGGTGCTGCTAGATTGAAGAGTCAAGGAGCATAAAATTTTAGCAAAGGCCAACGAGATCCCGACAAACTTCAGCACAAAGGAGAAGTCATTCGAAGGATCCGAAGCCCCGTACGTACGTTCCTTGAGATTAGGCTTTGTCTTAATCTCGAGAAGAGCTATTAATTACGCTTGGTCGATTTTAGCGCTTCAAGCAAATACCTCCTTGGTGAGGTAGGAGCTCCGTCAATTTTCCGACAACCGGATCCGATCCGCGGTCGTCCACGGATAAAACCCGGCACCGGCGAAGAACCCATGCAAGCAAGAGTCGATAAACGGACCTTGTGTTTATTTTCAAGAGAGTCGTAATTTTTATTTTTGTTATTTGAATTCATTTGAAAACGACTAAAGTTTTAATGAAATCAATGATGAAGGCGACTTTCAGCGAAAACAAACTACCGACCACAGTGAGAGCCGACAGCCTTTCTGCGAAGGCTGACGTGTCGCAACCTCGGATCGTCATCGTTGTTGAAACGGAGGTCGAATATGAATTTGACCATCAAAAGTACGAGGAATATTTATCCTCCTTTAGATCAGCCTCTCCTCGCAGGTGCAGGAAGGCCTACTCCAAGAAGACCCGTTGGACTTCAGCTTCAGAAGCACAAGAAGAAGATCTTCCCGCTACCGCTGCACTTGTGGCTCACAATGACCCACTGGCATCCGACGAGGCTAAAATCACAGATCTGAATCCCTTGAGCAAGGGGTTGACTATTGATGATGTGCCCACTCTATCAAAGAGAGCACGTTAGAGGCGACGCCAACGCCTTGCACGCTAACTGGCCAAAGCCTTGGAACCAGTTATTGGAATCTGCTATGAGGTGGATCTGAAGTCCAGGAGGTGCCAACCACGGCAACAGCGAGTGGACAACCCCTCCTCCTTCAAACCAGCGAAGAAAAAATAGGTCCGCGTCAAAAGGACCCGATCGACTCTTCAAGAGCGGATTCAGAAACGCCGCACATTGCTTGCACATGCAAGAATTCTTGTGCAAGAGACTAATAAATTATAGAATGAAGAAGTGGAAAAGAAGCCACAAAGACTGCATAAAGTATGGAGGCTAAAGTCTAAGATGGCGGCCAAAAACATCGAAAAATGTGGGTCACTCAAATCCGACCCTTTGGCTCGCGAGACACTTAAATCCGACCCTCCAACCCGCGGGTCACTTAGGTCTGACCCGCGCCAGGGTCAAGACAGAAGATGTTCTGCATAATTTCTTCGATTCCATCGAGTTCCTTACCTCCGGTGGAGATCCGTGAAAGTGTGGATTTGTCCTGGTTTAAAATAAAGATCACAGATCGACTTGGCCCTTCACACGATGATCAAGAAAAAGCTCCGGTCAAAGAGCACTTAGGCCCATCGAACGGATCTCGAACGATTTTTCAGGCTGGAGGTCGTAGTCATCCTCCTAAGAAGTGGAGGAGAACGCATGATAGGAAAAATCCTGTAACTACCGCATTGGATTGCGTGTCGAAGTCCAGAAGCCTGTTGAAGGCCGACGTTCGCGAAAACATAGTCTCAGACAGGTGACTTCTGAAGGCACTAACAAAGCGTGGGATTCCCAGAAGAAAATGTACTCGTCAGAGGAGGACGTTACACCTAGGGAGTCGTGCTAATGCACGATGGATTGCTATGGTCATCAGACGGATGAGTTGTACTATCGGGCCTGAGGTACGAACAAGCCTCGAAGAAGGAATAATTAAGAACCGGACTCCCATAGTCCATGTTCCAAAATTATCTAGGCGGTGTTGTCAGAATGTTGCTATTCTAAGAGCGCCCCAGAGAGAGTTTCAATATTTGAAAGAAACTCCACCAGAATGCCTGAGTTCAAACCAAGGCGTTTTCGTAAGAAGAGAGCTGCCCTTCAAGATGATGAATTTCTAGAAGTATCTGTTAATATGACTGGAGAGAGAAGTCAACACGACTCTTTAGTCCTGACCAGTTTTCAGGAGTATCCCAACAAATAACTCGATTACGATCGGGAACCAGTAGACGAAGGGATTATCAGAGAATGCAAAATGGACTACCCTCAGATGACGAAACGTCAGATGCTTGCTCAGATGCCTGCTCGGCAATGGCTTCTGATGATACGACATCAAGCACAGGACAATTCTATGAGTTGCTCATGATCAACACAGAACAGATGAATAAAATTCTTGAGGACACTTTAACCAAGCAGAGGGAGAATTTTAAATTTGAAATGGAGATGGCTATGCAACAAATGAGGGAAATGCATGACCAACAAATCACGACACTGACAAATTAATAGGGAAAGTCTAGCCGTCACAATAATCCCAACCAAGCTGATAATGATCGGGAAGTGAATGAGAATGCCAACATGAACACCCCTCCCGTTGACAACAATACAGGGGGTGGTCGCTCGGATGATAACAATATGAAGGAAGACCACGTTACTTCTCCCCGAAATCACCTGAAGAAAGATACGAGCAAGGATAAGAAGATGAGGGATTTGGAGAGCAAAATCAATGTATTGATGAGTGCTCAGGAAGTAAAAGGTCCGGAATACCGTGTCCATACCCAAGAGAGTGGAAATCAATCCCGTATCCGGCAAAGTTTAATTTAATAAATTTCACGTCGTTTGATGGAAAGGGTTCCCCCACTTAGCATTTAATATACTTCAAGTCTCACTTAGGAATAATCTCCGGGAATGAACCTCTGATGGTACGGTCATTCGTCGGTACTCTTCGCGGAGCAGCCTTCGATTGGTATCGCCATCTCAAGCCGGGGAGTATTAGAAATTTATGAGAAACATATAACTCCCCCGGCACCTGTTGAAAAGATTCAGCATAAGCTAAAGGAGAAAGAGCCTTTATACTAAGAGGGTCAGAACCGGAAGCAGTCTCGATTCAATCAACCCATTGGGAGAGACAAACCGGGAAGCTCGGGCGCTCTGCCCCATTTTGATATTATGACGCAATTAGCTAATATACCGGCTAGAATAACTCTATATGAGCTATTACGTCTATCGAAAGACACGAGGGAAGCTTTGTAAAAAGCCTTGGTAAATTCTGACGCTTTCCTGACTCAGATCAAGCCATCTCTTGAAGAACCAGAGCCGTCAGTCCAACATTGCAACCTCGCGGCACACCACTTTCCCTGCATTTCTTTCACTAAAGAGGACATGCAGACAAAGAATTCGAAGCATGACCGGCCCTTGTATTTTATCGGGCACATTGGCTCTTGCGTTATCAACCAGATCCAAGTCGATCCGAGTTCTGCTGTCAGTATCATGCCACTCCGATTGATGTATAGTCTCAGAGTACCCGCTAGTAAGCTAGCCTCCACGGATACTACGATTTATGGATTCAACACCAGTGGGTCCAGAGTATTGGGTAAAATTCGAGTAAAGTGCAGATCGGAGATTTGAAGTCAGAAGTCACATGTTATGTGATCGACACGGAGACCTCTTATAACTTATTGTTGGGTCGACTATGGATCCACGGTAATGTTATAGTCTCATTAACTCTTCATCAATGTCTTAAATATGTTGACACTAATAACAAAGTCAAGACGGTGGTCGCGGATAAGCAACCGTTTAAAGGGTTGGAAAATTATTTTACCAACTCCCTTCTCTACAGTGCCGAATCCGATACTAAACCATCAGCCCAAGGTACGGACAACGGGGAAGAGGCCGATACCGAAGCTGGGTTTGATTATGATGACGGTTTTATACTTAATGACATTGTAACCATTGTAATCAATCTTGACGATGAGTAATCATCGGAAAGTAGTTGTAATTGGTAACTTTTCGAAGAAATAGCAATAAATGATGATTTAGAGTACTCGTTGTATCTTGATAATATTATGAAAGAGTTATATGATGACCCTAACTTGTATGTACCACTTCAATCGTCTTGCATGACGAAGAAACAAGTTCAAGATTCGTTCGGAACAACACTTATCATTCGCGCAAAGGCAGGGGGTGAGAAGGAAGTTGTTTACGGTAAAGGGAAGGGATTTTTGATACCAGACCACTTCTCGGAAGAAGATGATGATGATGATAAACCTGCCCCTCATCTATTCAAATTTGACACAAAAGCGCATAATCTCATGGAGAGGTACGAATATGACTTTACATTCGGAGACGGTCTTTGTTTTGGTCAAGGACCGCGAGTTTCACCTTGTATGGCCTACATACCGAAAGGGAAACCCGATAACTATTATAGTCACAGAAGAGGTTTAGGGTATGTCTCCTCATCCGATGACGAGTGTTGTTGGTAGGTCATTGATCAAATTACTAATAAGGGAAAAGCCGGATATTCTTCCGACTCTTCAGCCTGGGACTCCAACGCTAGTCTTAGAGAAATATTTAAAAGACTAATGTCGAATATGGCTACGGTCGACCCTGCCACAATAGAAGAAGATGACCAAATACCAGCTTGGGAAGACCCTTAGGTTCATCATCTGAATATGTAGTACGGTGATAGATTTGAACAAAAGGAACCCCCTACCAAAGATCAAGTTATCCAGGTGAATATGGGTAGTGAGGATAATCCAAAACTAATATTCATTAGCGACAGCCTCCCGCCGGATGAGAAAGAAGAGTTGATCACTCTCGTTAGGGAATACATCGATGTTTTCGCCTGGATTTATGAGGATATGCCAGGGCTCGATCCAAATGTAGCAATACATCGTCTTAATATTAAGCCGGATGTCAAACCTGTCAAACAACAACAAAGACGGTTTCGTCCGCAAATTATGGAGGCAATCGAGTCCGAATTCAAAAAGCTTATCGACTCGGGTTTCGTCAGGGAGGAGCAACATCCCGAATGGCTTGCTAATATTGTCCTGGTTCTTAAGAAGAACAAAAAAATCAGGATTTGTATCGACTTTAGAGACCTCAACATTGCCTGCCCAAAAGATGATTTCCCTCTTTCCATCACAGATGTTATCATCGACAATACGTGTGGATTCGAGAGAATGTCTTTTATGGACAGATTTTTTAGTTATAATCAGATAAAGATGCATCTAGATGATGAAAAGCACACCGTGTTTAGAACACCTCTCAGAGTTTTCTGCTACATGGTTATACCCTTTGGTTTAAAGAACGCAGGTTCCACGTATCAGAGAGCCATGTCAAAGATTTTCCAAGAGCATCTCCGGAAGACCGTTGAATGCTACATGGACGATCTAGTCAAAAAAAGCCATGACAAAAATGACTACATCAAAGACTTGAAGACGATGTTTGACCTAATGCGGACTCATCAATTGAAGATGAATCCAACCAAATTTTTTGTCGGAATGTCCAGCGACAAATTCCTTGGATTCGTCGTCACCACTAAGGGTATTCACATTGACCCTGATAAAGTGAAGGTGATTAACGAGTTGCAACCTCCGAGAAACCTTAAAGAGCTCAGAGGACTACAAGGACGGTTAGCTTACATCCGTCGATTCATCTCGAACCTTTCGGGGAAATGTCAACCATTCTCTAGGCTTACAAAGAAAGACGTATCATTTATATGGGATGACATTTGTCAAAAAGTATTCGAAGATATTAAAGAATATCTCTCAAAACCTCTAGTGCTCATTGCATCGAAGTCGGGCAAGCCGTTCTGATTTACGTCAAGGCGACGAGCCATTCGTTAAGTTCATTACTTACACAAGACGACAATAACGGTCATGAACAGGCAATATATTATTTGAGTCGGGCCCTCGTAGGCACCGAATCTCGATATCTAATGATTGAAAGAGAGTGTCCCGTCTTAGTATTCGCTATTCAAAAGATGCACACTACTTGGTCGGGCGGACTATCTACGTCATCTCCAATGTTAACCCAGTCAGAATATTTATGACACAGCCTGCTTTCATGAATTGGCAGTTAGCAAAATGGGCTTTACTTCTGTTCTAATATGACCTATATTTAAATAACAAAAGTCGGTCAAGGGACAAGCTATTTGTGATCTCCTGGCAGCTAAGCTAACTACGGATAACGCTATGGTATACGACGATCTGCCAGATGAAACCCACGAGGCCAACATAACTTCTTATTAATAGGTGTAGTGTTTGTACTTCGACGGTGCCTCTTGGGCAACTAATGTAATAAGTGTTGACCCTATAGTTTTGATGATGATTTGTCAAACAATTTATCGCTAATATACTCTCTAGTTTTGTGTTTATGTTTCTCTTTACAGGTATTTCAACACACAACAATCAAGCGTTAAAGATTCAAGTTCATATGTGTGGATTTACCTAGGTATAAGTTTAGTTTACTTACAAATATTGTATGTTTATATTTAAGCTCAATATATGTACACTTAACACGATTTTTGACGTTTTGTACCAAATAAATGATTTTTCATCAAACGTCATTACAATATCTTTTATCTCATGTTTACAACTCTTTCATACTCTATTATATATACATAAGACATGCATGAGATATATTTACGTATTTATGAGTCATATTAATTTTTCGTATTCGTAAAATACAGGTTTTACGAACACTTTTCAAAAACAGTGTGTCTTTACAAACAAAAATTATTTTTCCAAAATTTCCTTTTCTAACATGTTCATTTCATCATTTAGAAACTTTCCCCAAAGTTTTATTATTTTTGGAATTGATTTAATATTTTTAATGCATTTTTAAATTTGGCCTAAAAACCTATCAATGCCAAGTATCAGTTTGCGGTTGACCGCTGGAAGTTATCTTTCAGCATTTGCTTTTTATATGCCCATGGTTGACCGTGATGTCGACCGTATTCCTTCCAGAGAGATTCATGGTCGACCGTCGCGGTCGGCTGCCAGCCTTAAAACCATATTCTTAGGATTTTTGTGCTTTGCGGTCGACCGCGCGAATTCCACGGTCGACCGCCGATTTAATCATTGGTTTTTAACGGTTATTTTCACAACGGCTCTCTTGGGGCTTTTTAGTCTTTTCAAGTTATTTTTTTGCTGTTAATTAAGAGGGTATAAATACCCCATTGCTGCTCTCTTTTATGTATCTAAGTTTTTTGTGTTTAACAAAATATTAAGTGTGTTTAAAAAAGCTGTTTAAGCTGATTTCATCAGTCTGCTTCAAAAGAAGTTTTTCTACAATAAGAAGTGGCTTTCAAATTCTATTGGGATCATCACCTACTGTTCTTCTTGTTTGAGAAGTTTTCTAAACTCTTATATAGCTTACTATTCCATTTTCATTTCACTAGCTATATTTATTGAGTTGTATTATTTTCATTCACTGATTATCACACACACATATTTGAGCTTAATATCTTCATACTATATAGTGTGGGTTGTGGTGTGTGATTTAGTGAGTGTGAGCTTCATTTGCGTTCTTATTTGTTGTTGAATACAAATCATTGTATTTACCTTTATTTGTGAGTATCACTTGTAATACACTTGTACATCGAGAGAAGTGTGAGGCGAGAGACGGGGTCAAATCTAATAGGAGTGGCGTCGGTTGACGAACCTAAGGGAGAGGTTGCATCCGAGCACTTGAGGAGGAGGACACGGGCTAGGTTCCTACACTTAGTATGTAAAGTGTGATTGCATAGTGTTTGGTGTGTGAGAGTTTTCGGTGAACTTGTAAACTGAGTGTGTAGAAGTTCCGGCTTCCAAACCGAATTATGATAGTAGATATCTACTCGAGGTGGGGAGTGGGGACGTAGGTCATGGTGACCGAACCTCGTAAACTATCGTGTGTTTGTATTTTTCTTGGCTTATGTTTTATTTGTGCATATTCTTATTGTTCTTATTCATATCTATCTCTTGCAAGAACATATTAATCAACATAATTTTAATTAGCTTTTAATCAGGATTAGATTAGCATAAGACCCTAATCATCCCCCTCTAGGGTCTAACAATTGGTATCAGAGCTTAGTGCTCTTTGATTTAAGGTCTAATCGCCTTGAGTTAAAGATCCAAATTATCGTATTTGTGCTAATCTAATTTTGATTGTATTTTGCTTCTTGCATTTTATCTTTATGGATATGGATGATTCATCTAGTTTAGGATATGCTATTAATATTGCTCCTCATTTGGATATTTTTTCCTATGCTCAATGGCGTGTTAGACTCAAACTATTTGTTCAATCTAAACAATTCGATTTGTGGGAAATTATTGAGGATGCCTATGTTGTTCCTATTTTGGGAAAATCCAAATGGTGTGAAAATGATAAAAGATTGTTTAATATGAACAAGCTTTTGTTAGAATATTTGATTAATGCTTTTCACTCTTCATTTTCTAACAAATTTGCTAATTTTAATAGTGCTTACGCCTTATGGAAATTTATTAAAGCACATGAAGGGGAATTGGAGGTAATTCAATAAGCATTGGAAAATCCCGCTTTGAGTTCTAAAGAAGCCTCATCTCCATGTGCAATTCCACTAGGTGATAACCCTAGTGAGGTATGCGATAACGATGATATTATTACTTTTGATGAACTTGCTCTTGAGTTTGAAAAGTTACACAATTGCTATATTGATGTAAAGAGTAAGTATGTTAATATGAAATCCACTCATGAAACATTAGCCCATAAGTTTAATTTTATTGCAAATAAAAATATAATTCTTAAAGAATGCAATGAAAATTTAAAAATTGAAAATACTAGTTTACTTCATGAAAAACGTGATGCTATGTTAGAAGTAGATAAGTTAAAATCTATGATGAAAAATCTAATCTTGTTTATCCTACTTTTAGTAGCAATGCTTGTATGCACAATGATGAGTTGAATCAAATGAGAAAACGTATATCTACCTTAGATTCCAAATGAGAAAACGAATATCTACCTTAGATTCAACACTAAACACTTGTATTGATAATAATAAAAAGCTTATGGACTTATGTGCAAAGTTTAATGTTAATTTTTCTAAGAAACCTATTCACTATGCACATATATATGACAAAATTCACAAATGTTCTATTTGCGGTCTTAAAGGCCATTTAGCTCCATTTTGTCATAATGCACCAAAAATTGACAAGCCTATTAATGATTGTACATCCCATCAAGCTTCTTCACACATACACATGTACACACACATAGTGTAAATCATAAACATGCTCATGTGTACAAATGTGATTATTGTGGTCGTTTTGGTCATTTGGTCATGTTTTGTTTCGATTTGAAAAGAAATTCTCGTTTGCAAAATAATTACAAAGAAAAATCTATTTTTACAAATGAACCACGTGCATTCCATTTCGGTCAACGTAAACCATTCAAACCTCTACATTGCACAAATTGCAATCGTATGGGTCATGTTTACAATTTTTGCTTTGATCATATCGGTGCACAAAATACGCCCAAGCGGGTTCATAACCCTAGGGTCTTGGATTTAAATGATAGAGGTCATGCCCCAAATTTTAGTGGTACCAAAATGATTTGGGTGCCAAAATGATTTTTATATCAATTTTTCGTTTTTTGTTTGTTTTGTTCATTTTTTTTGAATAATTGGGTTTTGAGTTTAAATGATAAATTTTAGTTTTTATTAAGTTAAATAAAATATTTATCATGTTTTTAATAACTAAAAGACTTTATATGTATTTATATGTTTTAAAACAGTTTTATTACATTTCTCTCAAAATCCAGGCTTTAAAAACTGACTATGCATTTTTCTCTCTCGCGGTCGACCGCCACGGTCGACCGTCGATGTTTCTGGACATTGTCACGGTCGACCACCACGGTCGACCGCTAAAGAAATTTTCAGATTCGATTTTAATTCTTATCGGGTTTTGGTTTTTGTTGTCAAATCTTTTTAAGACCCGATTTCCTCATCACCGTTGATCTCCTCTCTGAGCTAATCCTAGCCTCTCCTTCATCTCATCTAAGATCCGACCCTTTCTCATTTCTCCCATTTCCAATTTTTCCCCAAAACCGTCGATCTCTCTTCATGGTCGCCCGCCGTTCGACGTCGATCGACCGCGACCATCTTTCTCCGTCAATTCCAGTTAGGATTTGCTGGGTAATCTCTCTCTAATCTGTCAATTTTGTTTCCATTCTCTTTTAGGGCTTTTCTATCTATCCTAGGGTTTTTAATTTCTGTCAAAATTCATATCTATTCAAAACCCTAGTTGATCACTTTGTCACCAAGCCCCCTAAGAAGAGATCTAGACCCGACATTGGCCACTCATCATCTTCTGCTGCCTCCCATTATGAGGATTTTTTACTTTTCAAACCCCTAGTTAAGAAATATAGGGAGCTTTGTAAGTTAAAAATCCTACCTACTAGATATATCAAATTTGATCAATTAGCCTTGTATGACACTCATACGATTCTTCACAATGTTGGGTCTGCTAGACTGTTAGATGTGGAACGAAAAGTTCCTTATTACCCTTTTCTGGTTTATCTGTTTTATGCCAACTTATCTGTGTCATCCTCTGCTGATGATCTTCAAACCATTAGTACATCTGTTAAAAATGTTGCTATTTCTTTTTCTGCCATCGAACTTGCGGGGATTCTTAAAATCCCGACAGGTGATGTTGAGCTTATGTCTATTGAGTATGATGATCCAGCTATGAACAACCTCTTGTTTAAACCCGGTTGCACTTATCTGATGAATAATAATTCTCTTAATCCCAATGCCAAACTTATTGTTAGAATTATTGCTCAAAATCTGATTCCTAAAACTGATAGTTTTGATCATTTTCCTCCTGACAAGATCAATGCTGTATATGCCATTTTTGCCAAAATAAAAGTAGATTGGGCAAACGTTTTTCTCAAAAACATGGCATCTAATCATTTCAAATTTCTACCCTTTGGCTCCTTCATTACCCTTATCCTTCAACACTTCGGTGTTGATCTCACTCATGAACCCAAAATTGAACCCAAGAAGGACTTTTTTGATAGAGTCTCTCTCTCTCGTATGCAGCTGTCAGACTCTTTATCTGGTCCCACTATTCCATCATCTTCCCGTTCTCAATCTAGATCTTCCTCTTCCACTTCTAATATTTGTGCCCGTTTGGATCACCTTGAGACTCAGGTCTCAACTATTCAGAGGGATGTTAGGACCATTCTTAGTTATTAGCATCAGTCTCTAGGGATTTTGGATCCCTCTTCTAGTTCTAAGTCTGGTTCTGAGGGGGGCCCTGCTGATGGATCTGGTTCAGACTCTGATGATGGATCTGCATCTGGCCATGCTTCTGATGGTGACGGTGATGGTGATGATTGATTATGCTACTTATTGGAGTTTATTGGTTTTTGTGCTTATGATGATGTTTATGTCTTGGTGAAACAATACTTGACATTTATGCTTTTATTCTATGTTTTATTTTGAGTTGTAATAACTCTATGTTGGTGTGGAAAACAATGTGTCTTTGTGAAACAATTTGTGTATGGTTTGTAGTTTTGTGGAACAAATTATATTTGTGGAAAACTATGTAGTTTAAGTGATGATTTGTGATCTATTGTGTTAGTTTATCTATTGTGTTTGTTGCTAATAATATGTTCTTTGGATTCTAAATGTTTATGGCTGTGTATGAATGATTTTTGTTTAGCTCCTATATATGCTCTTTAGATGTCACTTATGCAATTTGACAGGGGGAGCCTTTGGCCATATACTTGATTTTTATCTGTGCTTATATGCAGGGGGAGCGTTGCTCCTATTTTTTATTTTTTCCCTTTTTTGATGTTGTCAAAGGGGGAGAAAATCTAATATGTGGTTTTGGTTTATTCATGTATGGTTTATTCATGTTGTATACATGATTGGTTTATATGTGGTTTATCAGTATATATTTTATATTCATGTATAAATTGTTTGCCATCATCAAAAAGAGAGAGATTGTTGACCCTATAGTTTTGATGATGATTTGTCAAATAATTTTATCGCTAATATACTCACTAGTTTTGTGTTTATGTTTCTCTTTACAGGTATTTCAACACACAACAATCAAGCATTAAAGATTCAAGTTTATATGTGTGGATTTACCTAGGTATAAGTTTAGTTTACTTACATATATTGTATGTTTATATTTAAGCTCAATATATGTACACTTAACATGATTTTTGACGTTTGGTACCAAATAAATGATTTTTCATCAAACGTCGTTACAATATCTTTTATCTCATGTTTACAACTCTTTCATACTCTATTATATATACATAATACAGGCATGAGATATATTTACGTATTTATGAGTCATATCAAATTTTTCGTATTCGTAAAATACAGGTTTTACGAACACTTTTCAAAAATAGTGTGTTTTTACAAATGAAAATTATTTTTCCAAAAATTCCTTTTCTAACATGTTCATTTCATCATTTAGAAACTTTCCCCAAAGTTTTATTATTTTTGGAATTGATTTAATATTTTTAATGCATTTTCAAATTTGGACCAAAAACCTGTCAATGCCAAGTATCGGTTTGAGGTCGACCGCCACGCTCGACCGCCGGAAGTTATCTTTCAGCATTTGCATTTTATATGCCCGTGTACGCAGTCCAGAGACTTTCGCGGTCGACCGCCGCGGTCGACCGCCAGCCTTAAAACCCTATTCTCAGGATTTTTATGCTTCGCAGTCGACCGCGCGAATTCCACGGTCGACCGCCGATTTAATCATTGGTTTTTAACGGTTATTTTCACAACGGCTCTCTGGGGCTTTTTAATATTTTCAGGTTATTTTTTGGCTGATAATTGAGTGGGTATAAATACCCCATTGCTGCTCTCTTTTATGTATCTAAGTTTTTTGTGTTTAACAAAATATTAAGTGCGTTTAAAAAAGCTGTTTAAGCTGATTTCATCAGTCTGCTTTAAAAGAAGTTTTCCTACAACAAGAAGTGACTTTCAAATCCTATTGGGATCATCATCTACTGTTCTTCTTGTTTGAGAAGTTTTCTAAAATCTTATATAGCTTACTATTCCATTTTCATTTCACTAGCTATATTTATTGAGTTGTATTATTTTCATTCACTGATTATCACACACACATATTTGAGCTTAATATTTTCATACTATATAGTGTGGGTTCTGGTGTGTGATTTAGTGAGTGTGAGCTTCATTTGCGTTCTCATTTGTTATTGAGAACAAATCAATATATTTACCTTTATTTGTGAGTATCACTTGTAATACACTTGTACACCGAAAGAAGTGTGAGGCGAGAGACGGGGTCAAATCCAATAGGAGTGGCGTCGGTTGCGAACCTAAAGGAGAGGTTGCATCCGAGCACTTGAGGAGGAGGACACGGGCTACGTTCCTACACTTAGTGTGTAAAGTGTGATTGCATAGTGTTTGGTGTGTAAGAGTTTTCGGTGAACTTATAAACTGAGTGTGTAGAAGTTCTTGTTAGACCCTAGAGGGGGGTGATTAGAGTCTTATGCTAATCTAATATGATTTTATGCTAATTAAAATTAATAACAAAATATCCTAGCAAGAATAAAATGCAATAAGATACATTAGCTAGGATAAGGCAAAATGAACAAGTGAATATATCCTATCAATGAGATATTACAAGTATATGAGCAAGGATATATAAACTAACACAAGGGTAAAATAAACAATCTACACAAGTGATAGGGTAATATGATGAGCAATACACAAAGGCGATATAAGATATGAAAACAAGAATAAGAACGTCAATGCAATCACAAACAAAACGATATGATCACATAGTTCGGTCCTCACGACCTACGTCTCCGCTCCTCACCTCGAGGAGATCTCCACTATCACAACCGGGTTTTCTACGTTTACCCGAACAACGTTTACACCTCACAATATAATCACTATGCAATCACACTTTACACACTAAGTGTTGGTCCTAGCCCGTGTCCTCCTCCTCAAGTGCTCGGTTACAACCTCTCTCTAGGCACGTCAACCGACGCCACTCCTCTTGGATTTGACCCCGTCTCTCACCACACACTTCTCTCGGTGTACAAGTGTATTACAAGTGAATCCTCACAATTAAGCACAATATAACAAATGATTGTCCTCTCTAACAAGGTGAGAACTCAATTAAGCTCACTCTCAATGTCACAAACCCACAACCCTAAATTATACTATGAATGTGAATACAATAAGCTCAATAGGTTGTGTGTGAACAAAGAGTATCAATAAAACGATTTAAACTAAACTCAATATAAATCTAGCTTATGGAAATTATAATCAAAATAATAAATTGCTAGATGAGTTTAGAAACACTTCTCTAAAGATGACAAGAGATTGGGAGAAGAGTGAATGCTCACACACCAAAGGATGATCTCCACTTGCTCTTGTGAAATTGAATTCACAAACTCAAACCCTCAATTGCTTAAAAGCTTCTTAAACCAAACTTAAACAAACACTAAACAAGTTTAAACCCTTGTTAAACTATTTTAAAACATTCTCTTGGTTAGTTTGAAAGATGACAGCAATAGGGTATATATACCCACTCAAACTTTTGACCTCAGGTTCGGTCGACCGGTGCGGTCGACCGAAAACTGATATGAAAACTGTTTATCTGATTTTGAAATGCTGTTTAAAAATATCAAATAAATTCCAAAAAATGTAAAACTTTGGGGAATGATTGTAGACATGATAATAAACATGCTACAATGACTGGTTTCGAAAAAGGACTTCCCAAATGAAAAATATCATCATTTTGCAAATATGTTCAAAAACATGAAAACCTGAAAATTGATATTTTGATATTTTGACTTAAACAACATTTTGAAACCTTATGAAATGATTGTATAGACTTGATAAAAGATATAACATGTTGTTATGAAGTCTATAACCTAGAAATACAATATTTTCATAAAATTGCATATTCTATGCAATATATTCAAAACACTAAATATGATTTCATTAAATATAAGCTTGTTAAAGGTGAAATCATATATAGGCATATAAACATGAAACAAAATAGTATTTTCCAATTCTATTCATTTGTTTCATATATAAACTCGAAAATTATTAAACCAAAAACATATATGTATATATATAACTGTATATATACAAAACCAAAACCAAAGCGTGTATGTATGTATATGATTGAGCTTAAAGTACTAACACACATAATATAAAACCTAAACTAGATTACCCAAGCTTGATCTTGATCTTCATTGTAGCTCAACTTGGTACATATGCGGATGAAGCTAAACTTGGATCTCTTCAACTTGAATTTGCATAAGCTTCACCGGCTTCACCGACATTCTGCCAACCTCCTTTGGATATGAAACGTGTAGGCTCAATCCATCCAACCTCCAACTCGTTGTTTGCCTAGAATAAATACAAAAACACAAACACTAGACAAACAACATTAGAAGTAAATTGTTTGTTAAACATCATCAAAACAAGAAGACCAACAATCTCCCCCTTTTTGATGATGACAAACAATTTATAAAAAGGATATATGCATGAAAGAAAATGAATATATAAATATAATATATCATGCATATATTATAAGAAAGGCTATACTCACAATATTTCTCCCCCTTTGACAACATCAAAAAGGGGACAAAATGAATAAGAGAGCGAAAGCTCCCCCTATCAATAAGCATAGGTGAGTATAAAACAAATATAGGGAATAGCTCCCCCTATCAAAAAGCCATATGAAATATAAGCAATAAAATATCATGGCAAACATGTGAGTAAGCATAAATAATATGCCAAAAATCACTCACATTCAAGAGATAATGAGAACATATATAAATATATCAAAGTAAAAAATAGTGTCTCATTAACACAAAAAAAATATAAAAATAGATTTATGAAAACAAATGAGAGAGTAACATGAGAATCATGTAAAAAGAGTTTTCGAAAGAAAACAAATCAACCAAATGAAATCATAAATCAACCATTTAAACCAAAAATGATGTTTGATCAACAAAAAATTTCTTTGTAAGACATGATCAAAATACTTATAGAATACATTATAAAGCACGAATAGATGATCCATAAGCACAAACACATAAGTATCATCATATAAGTAAAATATAATGAATTCAAAGTAATAATTAAAAACAAAATCTTTGATAAAGAATTTCAAGAGAGGCGACAAGAAATATAATGAATTCAAAGTAATAATTAAAAACAAAATCTTTGATAAAGAATTTCAAGAGAGGCGACAATATATCAAGCTCTTAAGCTTGTTCCAATTTATATATTCATTTTAGCATCCGGTAAACTTGATTTGGGAATAAACACCCAATAAACCCGGAGGGTTATATAAGTACAAACCTCTCATCAAAACAAAACAAATAATCATGAAAACAAAAGATTTTATCAATTATAAATTTATTTTCATAATCAAAATATTTTAAGACATAATTTTAAAACCAAGAAAGGAAAAAGTATGAACACTAAAATTCTTGGTTTAAAGTTTAAATTTGTTTTGGTACCCAAGAACTCTTGGTACCAAAAGATTTAGGGACATGACCCCTATCATTTAAGCTCAAAGCCCTAGGGTTATGAACCCTCTTGGGCACATATGGTGCACGAACACGGCCAAAACAAAAATTATGTAAATGACCTTTCCGATTGCAATTAGTGAAATGAAAGAGGCCCATTTGATTTTGTTGACCATAAACATGTGCACGAGAAACATTAGAAGCATTTGCAAACATGGATGATCTTTTAAAATTATTTTGCAAATGTGAAACTCTATTTAAATTAAAACAAAATTTGGTCAAATGACCAAATCGACCACAATGATCACATTTAAACACATGAGCATGCTTATGATGAACATGATGAGTATGTGCATGTGTATGTGAAAAATGTGATGATGAAGCTTGATGAGATGCACAAGAAGGATTTATATAAGCCTTAGAGGGTTTTTGTGCATCATAGCAAAATCTAGTAAGATGGCCTTTACGGCCGCAATTTGTGCATTTGTAGACTTTACTATACATGTGTGCATGATGAATAGGATGTTTAGATGTTTTAGCATGAGATTTAGCACACATGTCCATAAGCTTATTATTATTGACAATGCATGATTTTAAGAGTTGAATCTAAAGATAATATTCTATTTTTAATATTATTCAACTCATCATTAGGCACATATGCATTAGCATTAGAAGTAGAACATATATGATCATTTGTAAAAGAATTAAACTCATTTCTAATGTTATCAGAAATGACCTCCCAAATGAAAAATATCATTATTTTACAAAATAGTTCAAAAACATGAAAACCTGAAAATTGATATTTTGATATTTTGACTTAAACAACATTTTGAAACCTTATGAAATGATTGTATAGACTTGATAAAAGATATAACATGTTATGAAGTCTATAACCTAGAAATACAATATTTTCATAAAATTGCATATTCTATGTAATATATTCAGTCTATAACCTAGAAATACAATATTTTCATAAAATTGCATATTCTATGCAATATATTCAAAACACTAAATATGATTTCATTAAATATAAGCTTGTTAAAGGTGAAATCATATATAGGCATATAAACATGAAACAAAATAGTATTTTCCAATTCTATTCATTTGTTTCATATATAAACTCGAAAATTATTAAACCAAAAACATATATGTATATATATAACTGTATATATACAAAACCAAAACCAAAGCATGTATGTGTGTATATGATTGAGCTTAAAGTACTAACACACATAATATAAAATCTAAACTAGATTACCCAAGCTTGATATTGATCTTCATTATAGCTGAACTTGGTACATATGCGGATGAAGCTAAACTTGGATCTTGAACTTGAATTGTACGATGCTTCACTCCACAATTCCGCCAACCTCCTCTTGATATGAACGTGTAGGCTCAATCCATCCAACCTCCAACTCGTTGTTTGCCTAGAATAAATACAAAAACACAACCACTAGACAAACAACATTAGAAGTAAATTGTTTGTTAAACATCATCAAAACAAGAAGGCCAACAGTTCCGGCTTCCAAATCGGATTGTGATAGTGGATATCTCCTCGAGGTGAGGAGTGGGGACGTAGGTCCTGGTGACCGAACCTCGTAAACATATCGTGTGTTTGTGTTTTGCTTGGCTTATATTTTATTTGTGCATATTCTTATTGTTCTTATTCATATCTATCTCTTGCAAGAACATATTAATCAACATATATTGTTCTTATTCATATCTATCTCTTGCAAGAACATATTAATCAACATAATTTTAATTAGCTTTTAATCGGGATTAGATTAGCATAAGACCCTAATCACCCCCTCCTCTAGGGTCTAACAACAAGTGCTCCTGGATGTTCTAAGATTTCCTCCAGAGTTGGAGTTGTCTTAGTTTCCCCGAGAAAACATGTGATGCCTAGAGCTTACTCGCTGACTGAGCCATGCTCAAACAACATAGCCAAATATAACGCGCTGCTCATTGGACTCAGCTTTGCTAAAGAGCTGGGGGTCGAGTATATCGAAGTTTTTGGTGATTCTCAACTAGTAGTTAGACAAGTTTAGGGAGAATATGAGGTTAGAAATCAAGACTTGATACCATACAATAAGGTGGCTGTTAAGATGACAGAATCGTTTAAAGGATTCTTCATCAAATACATTCCACGCTTACAAAACGCATATGCAGATGCACTGGCAGCATTAGCTGTCTCTCTGGCACAGCCTCCCAAAACAGAACAGTTCCTTATGGTGAGGACTCACCAGCTCTTCGTACAAATCTACGATGTAGACAACAAAGAAGAGGATATTAAAGAAGTGTATTCAACTTGAGTTCAAACCTCGAGACTGGCATTTCCCTATCATAGACTACGTCTTGCACGAAATCTTACCAGAAGATGTGAAGGAAAGGAACTCAATCCGACGAAGAGCACCGAGATTCTACTATAACACGGAGAGTCGAATGCTATATCGTCGGGGGTATGATGGTTTACTATTGCGATGCTTATCCACTAAAGAAGTGGAAGAAGTTCTTAGGGAGACACACGAAGGGGTTTGTGGTGCACACCAACCTGGCCCCAAACTTTATAACCGCATCAGAAGAATAGGATATTTCTGGCCTACCATGATCAAAGATACGGTCGCATATTCCCGAAAGTGTCACGCATGTCAAGTACACGCGAATTATATGCACTAACCCCCGGAGCATCTACATTCTTCGGCTACATCATGGCCTTTTGAGACTTAGGTAATGGACGTTATTGGTCCTACAAATCCCCCGTCAGTCAAGGGTGATCGATTTATTCTGGCAATTACTGATTACTTCTTCAAGTGGGCTGAAGCAATTCCGCTCGAAGAAGTAAAGACGAACAACGTTATTGCATTCATTAATCACCACATTATCTACCGGTATGGTTTCCCGAGGCGAATCATATATGACAACGATCCTCAGTTTGTTAGTAATGCATTCATCAAATTTTGCGAGAAGTTCAAAATCCAAGACATCTCGCCAACAGCTTACAATCCTACAGTAAACGGATTAGCTGAAGCCTTTAACAAGACTATCATCAAGCTTTTATTAAAACTCGTGAAGACTAATAAACGAGATTGGAATGATAAACTTAGCAAAGTGCTATAGGCCTACCGCACTACAGTTCGCACGCCTACTGGCGCAACCCCGTATTCTTTGGTGTACGAGTGTGAAGCAGTCATTCCATTGGAAATTCCAATTCCATTTCTTTGAATCGCTCTCGCAACCCAGATAACGACTGAAGAGCAACATCAGAAACGTCTCGAAGAACTCGAAATGCTCGACGAGAAGCATTTGGAAGCTCAACAACACATTGAATTCTACTAAGCCAAAATCTCCCGAGCCTTTGACGAAAAGGTTCGACAATGGAGCTTTAAAGAAGGGGACTTGGTCTTAGCTGTCCGACAGCCAATGATCCTTAATTCCAAGAAGAAAAGCAAGCTCGAGCCCAAATGGGAAGGACCATTTGTGGTAGAGATAGTCTATTCAAACGGCGTATATCACCTTATTATCAAGGAAGGCGCCCGACTTATGATGCCGATAAACGGCAAGTTCCTAAAGAAGTACTACTCTTAGCACATTCAGAATAACCTATGTATTGGGAAGTTTCCGGAAGAATACTACGTGTGGTATTCTTAGGGATAACCCAGTTGCTATAAAAGTAATAAATAAGAAATCCACACTTGGACTCTGAATGTATTCAAAGTTGAAGCGTATTTTTTTATTAATATCAAATTCACCAATTCTCATGAATTCTTTTGCTGAGATGAGATTCGACCATTTTTGACAGATCAATCTTTCCTCACAAAATCCCCCACTGATTAAATTAATTAATGGTGGGCCTACCAAAATTTCTATCTGCTAATTCTTGGCAATTTTCAAAACTTGACGTGTTAAGTCCTGATCACTTAACGTCAAAATCCTCCATCGAGTGGTTAGTACAAGTCGGTATTCCTACTGCTATCTGTATTCCACTCTCATTGCTTTCAGGTCGAACCTATAAAAGTCAGGGCCAAAGCCAGATTCCCCTCTCGATTTCTTCCACGAACGAGAGCTCCACTTTCAAATTGAGCGATCAAATCTATAAAAGTTAGGATTACCTCCAACCTCTCTTAGTCAAACCTGCAGATAGTTAAGACCAAGATCGAGTCATCCCTTTCGATAAACGAAATACTTTCATCTTTTTTTTTCAGCCAAACCTATAAAAGTTAGGGTTAAAATTGGAATTTCACCTCAATAAATGAGGAACTCTTTTCTTGGATCAAGCAACCAATCCTATAAAAGTTAGGGTTACTTGAATCTTTCCGATTCTTAGAGTGGAGATCCCACTCCTAGTTTTACCTTTCCGAATTTTAGGGGTGGAGATCCCACGTCGAGTCTCCTTTCCAACTGGAGATAGAATATAAAATTTTTCCTCTTCAGTATTAGGAGATAGAATATAAAATTCTTCCTCTCTTATTTTGGGTTCGTCTTTATCCTAAACAAGACCTGGGGACAGAATATAAAATTCTTGCTCTCCAGCATCGGGTTTGTCTTTACCCTGAGAAAAGACACAATTCTCAACTTCAAATCCATGCACTTCATGCACAGGGAATTTTATCTCGACTCCTAAATAGAGATAAGCCTACGCCTAATATCTGTTACCGGTTTAGTTTTTCACCGAGTGAAAAAGAAACCAGAATACGAGTATGGGGACTTTTATCCCGAATCCTAAGTAGGGATGAGTTAACGCCTAATACGCGTTACCGGGTGTCATTTTCTCGTAAGAAATGGTAAAGTCTATGTATTCAAAATCATAGCACCAAGTCTAAGAATAATTAACTCTCTTAGCATAACGTTACATGTGAAACAGGTTCTAATAATCGGTAAAGGCATATCAAATCCATTGAACGCTGGGGGTTTGCTAAAAATCCTAAGTCTACGTCTAACACAAGTTACAGGTTTAGTCTTTCATCGAGTGAAAAAGACACCAGAATACGAGTCTGGGGAATTTTATCCTGAAGCCTAAGTAGGGATAAGTCAGCGCCTAACACGCGTCGTCGGATGCCATGTTTGCGTAAGAAATGGTGAAGTCTATATATTCAAAGTCATAGCATCAAGTCTAAGTGAATTAATTCTCTTAGCACAACGTTACATGCGAAACGGACCAAAGCAATCCGCATGCTAGCCCGACTCAAACGGTAGTCGGTAAATGCTTATCAAACCCGTTTAAGGCTGAGGGTTTGCCAAAAATCCTATGAGTATTATGGTTGATTATTCCAGACGGAGTAAGACATCATAATAAAAGAGACATAATGAACGAAAAAGAAAAATCTTCTATTAATGAAAATTGAGTTTGTAGGTACAAGAGTTATGATCAATCTACATGAAGTTTGTGACTACGGATTTGCTGCTCAAGTTTAGTCAACTCCTCTTTATAAGTTCGCTCAAGCTCACGCTGTAATTCAACCTTGAAGGATTCCTCGGTCAGGGATAATGTTTTCACAGCCTCTTCTTCCATCTTGGCTAACTTCTGTTCCGAGAGCCCCAACTTCCCGGATATCACGACCTTTGAGCGCTCCAAATCAACCTTCGTTATCTCCAAGATAACTAAGGCCTCCTCCTCTGCCTTGAGCTCCTCTTTGAATCGTTCTATTTTAGCTTTGCCCGACGTAATAGAGGATTTGAGTTGACACAAAGATGTTTGTTTCTCAGCAAGGGTGGCTTTCATCTGATCCACTCGAATTTATTGCGCTTGAATCTTAAGCCCAACAGAGGCTCGAGTGTCGTGCCATACTTGTAAACGAGATTCCATCTGGACGGCTATGTACATTGAAGTACCAGCAGTCTTCAACTCTTGTAACTGTTGGAACTCGCACTCTAGCCGGTCCAAATCGCCAGCTATAGCTTGCGCCAAATCCAGAGAGCCCGCTTTCACTATAGCAATTATTTTGGCAGAAAACGCTGGTCTAAATTGATGGATGGAAAGTCCCCTGACGAGAAGATTATTAATCATCACATTCACAAAGAAGAAAAGAGAGCCGATTTCCATGCAAAGCAGAGCTTGATCTAGATCATCATCAGATAGCAGAACCTTGACCATATCATTAAGCCGAGAAGACGACCCTACAAGAAAAAGAGGATATAAATACCTTTGAAATCTTAGACAAAGTTCTAAATCAGCATCGGTGTAAGAATTTACCAAAGTCAAGCACGACCTCTTGAACTTTTAAGATCGTCGCCAATGTCATAACCGTTGACGTACCAACCTCATTAGTTAGTCTCACGGCCTCTTCAACAGGACTAATCCCCGCAGCTATAGCAGTCGCTTCGGTTGCAGGGATTATGAGCTGAGTTGGAGCAATTGACAATTGAGCTTCTATGATAATTCCTGCCAATAGCAAGAAATCAAGCCCTTAGGATTGTCAGATATCCCAATAATAGTAGTTGCATCAGTCTCAACGACTGGTCCTACAAGCATGACTCCCTTACGGTTAAGTAAAACCAATAAGGGAATAACTTTCACAGAAAGACAAAATTCATACCCGCAGAGGAACCAGTTTCGATGACCAGTTCGATAGCATCTCGACAAGTTTGTTCTGACAACATCTCATCGAGCAGCCTGTCACAAGGACCCGAAGAATCTTGTATGAGATCAGATAAAGGTGTGTCGACTGCATTGTGAAGGGTTCCTTTATCACTTGGGTATTCCATGAAAATGTCTACAGAAAATTCGAAGTATTAAGACATGGAAAGGGAAGTTGAAAATTAACAATGAAAGGGGATTAAATTTACCTCTGGTGGTAATAGCATGCTCTTCGTCTCAACATCAGCAATGGCCTCTTATAATTTTTCTAAAAGAGCTAGAAGCATATAAGCAATTAGAGGAGGGACAAACTCTGAGTCGTTTAATACCCGAGATTGCCATCTAAAAGGTGTACTACCGGTAATAGGAGTACCTGGGCTAGCAATCACCGTGGGCAATTCGGTTCCTGCAACGGTACCTTCACCAGTGTTAGGGGCCACACCTTTTTCAGCATCCGCCAAATCTTGACCCATAGCCTCATCTGCTTGTGGCACGAAGCAAGATCCTCCGAAAAAGTTTAAGTCGAGATAAGGGGGGTTGTACATCATTGCACCTTCATCATGATCCTCTAAAATATAAAATCTTCTAAGTCTGAAGCTTGGAAGAGGAAAAGGCTGAAAAGATGACAAGAGAATATTACCTTCCCCACCAATGGGTGCATCATCGGCCACCTCCGTTTGAGAAGCCTGAGGTTTAGCGTGACGCTTAATGGTCAACTTTAGTCGTTTTGTAGGTCGGGCCTCTTTAAGACCCACAGGTCTGTCCTGTATTGATGTAACACATGGCTCAATATACGATCCTGCTTGAGTTGTGACCCGAGATCGAGCATGAGTGACGAGGCTACTTCTCTCCTCGTCCCCTTCGAAACCTACATCTTAAAGTTCAACCAACATTCTATTATAAGTAGGCAAAATTCTCCACTTCTTTTGAGCTTTAAGTCGGCGAGCTCGATCAGCGATACATTCTATTATAAGTAGGCAAAATTCTCCACTTCTTTTGAGCTTTAAGTCGGCGAGCTCGATCAGCGATCGATAGATCCCATAGCTCTTTATAAAAGCTCGATCAGCGATCGATAGATCCCATAGCTCTTTATAAAAAGACTCAGACAAACCTGCTGCATGTTCCTTGAAGTCACTGTTGACCTCCATAGCACCACCAGCAACGATTTCATCCTCTTCGGAAGTCTCCTCATAGGAAGCGAACGATATCTCTTCTACTTCCTCCACTTTTTGCTTACCCTTGCCCAAGGGACCAGCAAGCTTACTGTCACGCTTCCTTCGTTCTTGCAGATTTTCTCGAACAATCCTCTCAGCAATAAGCGATGCAACTTCAACCATCAGCTCCTCAATTGACCTCAAAGGGACGGGTTCATTAGCAACCATAATCCACTTGCAACATAGATATATGAGCTCTAAGTAACAGTCAGTATTCGAAAGACTGAATTTAGCACCGGTACAGCCTGTCACATTCCACAGCCAAGCACCAGTGTCATCCACAAGCCCGCCACGAGTATGAACCGGCAGTTCGGATTCCCGATGTATAATTGGTCATATCCGAATTAACGGGCAAACCGACACGATAGATAAGGCTCTAAATAGCAGCGCTCCTTCACTCAAAAACTAAGGTGGCCTGGCCTTATGTTCATGAGCCATCTGAAACAGCTAATGTCGAGAGAGGTCCGGTCAGTTCCAGGCGCTTCTACATCGGTAAACATCCCACTATACTGGCTGGCAAATCGAGGAAGGCATGGATTGATCACCCAACCCTTGTGCATGTGCAAGCTCTTCCTAACTTCCGAGAAGTCTCGAGCTTTCCATCAACACTCCTCGTATAGTTGTATCAAAAGAGTAGACAGATCTGTATTAGTAGGAGGCAATATCAAATCGGGGCAATGAAGAACCAGCCACCCCATCAAATAGGTGTAAGGGAGCTCTGCCTTCGCTATAGGGATCTTCGCAGATGGGGTCTCCTCAGTTTGAGTAAAAGCTGTAACCACTTGATGAAGCCAGCGATGAATGCCGGTAATCATTGGCGGCAAAAGAGATAAGCTCCTTCCGTAGGCAAGCTGGACAGTGGGAAATAACACTTCTATCGGCAAGGCATCCAAGTTTTGATATGGCACCATGTACTTCTTCAACCAAAGTGCGATATAACCGGCCAACAAAGTCTTGGGGTGGACCGATTTCTCCGCTTGCAACAAGAAAGTCTTGAATTTAGTTCCAGCACAAAATCTACCTTGGGCACTCGCAATGGTGTAAGATCGGGTGCCGCATTTTTTAGCCAATTTGTTGATCTCCGAAGGAGTTAGTGGTTTCAGTTCACAAACAACTTCACTGGTTTTCTCCAAATTCTTGAATAGGTAACATGAGAATTGCTTCAAGCTTATTTGAGGAGACTTTTTCTTTGCAACTAGGTTTGTTCCGGATAAAGCAATCTGATAATGACACGTGAGTTCTCATAACGTGTCGTATCGAGCGGGCTTATGGATTTTTAATTGATGTAGCTCCTAGTTGGAGGAAAAATATTCCTAATACGACATATCGCTCATTTGTAATCCGGAGACTTTATGCATCTCATGGAAGGGTAGTCCTAATTCTTTGTTCTGGGTAAGAAAGGTGTGGGTATTTGGATTATACAGCTCTATTAATCCCATGAAATGGAGAGCGTTCACTGGTAATCTGTATTGAGTGATGCGAATAGCTTCATACAATCTTATCAACCTTACCCCACCGGTGGAGGATATAACCTATCATCCGACCCCACCATGATTTGTCTGAAGAATGAGACCAACCAAAGCATCGGTAATTTTCGATAGGTAGCTCTCGCCCTAGTTCAGCAAGGTGATTCCTAACGGTGTGAGCTATTATAGGTAGTTACCCTTTAGGCGGGCCCACTAATCCCATCATGCTGGGGTGTAACCTTGTAATGTGTTTTCTGCCACTAGAACCCGGGAGTGAATGGTTGGTGACGTATCCGTAAGGGATGTTGGTGTGCTCTTCTATCAGGGTCCACGGCATCTGTCGTGTTACCACTTGCCCCCGTAATTCTGTTAGTGAACGATGATGAGGGAACGGAGGAGGATATAAGCAAGTCGTACCATCACTGTGTAACCATCACTCATCTTCGAGGTTTATGACGTCTGGATCCATCACGGAATCGCCGAACATGTAATGTGTCTTCCTTAAAGGATGAGCAGGATCCGTATCCTCAGCAAACGGCGCGTCTGTAATTATCTGGTGCATGATTCGACGACCTCCCTCCCGTACTAACTTAGAGAGTTTATCATGGAGGTCCAAAGAAAATTGAGGAGTGGAGGGAATCGACGCCATATTATCAACAGCGGCGTAATATCTACTCTTGTGGTCGTCTATCTCGAATGCAGAAAATGGTGTCGCAGGGTATTTAACTGAAATGAGTAACGCGTATTTATCAAACGTAGTTATGAATAAATATTAAGGCGACACGGGATGTTGAACTCTTTTTACCAATCCGTGAGATAGAGTCACTATCTTATAATTAGCGAGACGATTTTAACCGTATCACGAATACACAAAATAATGTACATTATTTTACAAAATGTAATATGGTAAAAATCACCCCATATTGCCTTAAGACGGGTTTTGACCAAGCAAAATGTATCCGACAAGCATCCACCCCCACAAAGAAGGATATCAACTCTTCCCAACTACCTCACTAAGGAGAACAGAGTGGGGATGTAATATAGAAGCGTCCACCCCACAAAGGAGGATATCAGCTCTTCCCGACTGCCTCACCAAGGAGGACAGAGAGGGGATGCAATATGAAGGAGGATATCAGCTCTTCCCGACTGCCTCACCAAGGAGGACAGAGAGGGGATGCAATATGCAATATGATATGATAAAAGTCGAATTCATCTGCCTCACCAAGGAGGACAGAGAGGGGATGCAATATGCAATATGATATGATAAAAGTCGAATTCATAAGGGGAAAATTACAAGGGCTTACCAATGAAAGATGGACGCTCCTTCTCAGGCGACTGAGTAGCTGAGCAGGTCCTCGGGAGGCGTGATCTCCTCGTCGACTAATCTGCAATAAACATCAGCAATTCAATTAGATCAAGAATCATCATCAGGAGGAAAGTTAGGTTGTCAACCAAACAAAGTTGGGTTCTGATTTTTTCCCTTATAACCGAGAATTGAGAAGCTAAGGGGTTTCCTGAATCAACTAAGTGGATCGTGACTATCTACAAGAAATTAGAGCGGGGATATTGACTTGAGTCCCAAAATCATATATACATGAATATAAGCGAGAATTAAGTGATATCAAGTCACGTACGAAACCAAACATCCCAATAATTCGATGTTGATGGGAATTCAAAATTAAGTTTAATTCAAGCGTCAGTTCATATTCAAGCTTCGGTTCATCGCTTTCAAGGCTAACGAAGTTCAGAGTCTGACAAATTAAAGTAAGGGGTTGCAATCTTGGACAAAATCAGAGTTGAAAATCAAAGCCTCAATATTTTTCCTAAATCGAGAATCCGATTCAGTCCTCATACACAACCAAGTCAAGCAAAGTCTGACTCCACTCAAATACAAGTTAAGGTGCTCGATCAATACACAATTTCGGAGTCATCAACATCAATCAACCAAGAGCTAAAGAAAAATTTGGCCATATACAAGTTCGGATTCAAATCATTCAGCTATACATAGATTCTCATCAACATCAACCATGAAGAGGGATTCGGCCATGGGTATGCACAAAAACCTCCCAGAATTTCAGCCTTTTTTTATACAAATAAGTCCCTCAACTTTTTTGGTCACCTTTTGCACAAAAACACAACTCAAATTTTAGTCAATCCAACCTCCCAAAGTTTTAGCCCTTTTTACAAATAAGTTCCTCAACTTTTTTGTTCACCTTTTGCACAAAAGCCCCCGTAAGTTTCAGCCAACTTTTTGCACAAAAACCCCCTTAAATTTCGGCCAACATTCAAACCCAAACCCAAAACTCAGTTGTCTCCCAAAATTGAAAAGCTAGGTTTTTAAATATCAAGTCATGAACACAATCAAAGCCAAAATTCGGTCATTACTATCAAATTTCAGTTTTCCCCAAGATTGAAGAGTTAGGGCTTCAATTATCAAGTTATGCACACATGCCATCACTCAAAATCCAAACAGATTTCGGTTTTCCCCAAAGTTCAAGAACTAGGGTTTCAATCATTGAATCGGAGCTTAGAGAATTAGCTAAAATTAAAGTGAGGACATCAAAGCTTACCTGGATTCGAAGAGGAAGTGAGAAGGAGGAGAAGCCCGTTAGTGCTCAAACCCAAATCAACTGAACCCTAGCTTTTGAAGAGGTGAAGAATTTGGCCAAGATCAAAAGCTTCTAAAGGGTTTTGATCTTAGGTNGAGTGGAGATAAAAAAAACCAAAAATGGAGAAGAAGAGAGCCTGGAACCGAAGAAAGAGAGAGGAAGGAGAAAGATTGGGATTTTAATCCCCTCACACACCTCACCCGACCCGCGTTCTGCGGGTCGGATTTGCGCCCGACCCGCATGCGCGCGGGTCGGATGAATCTGACCTGCACAAGTGTGGGTTGGACCTGCGTGCGTACGGGTCAGATGAATCTGACCCGTGCAAGCGTGGGTCGGATCCATCCGACCCACGCTTGCGTGGGTTGGATTCACCTGACCCGCGTTCGTGTGGGTCAAATATGATTTGGCGGCCATTTTTGTCGTATTCTCGCCTGCTTTCGCCTATTTTCGGAATATTCAGGATCCAACTTCATATTTCCGGGTGACTTCACGATATGTTTTCCCACTTTCGGAATATTCGAGATCCGATTTCATATTTTCGGGTGGCTTCGAAGCATTTTTGAACACTTTCGGGATATCCGAGACCCAATTTCGTATTTTTGGGTGGTTTTGCGACATTTTCGCCTACTTTCGAAATATTCTGGACCCATATGTACTCCAATAGGCATACGAGTCTAAATTGTTTCCCATGTTTGACAGGAAGTTCCTGGAGAATATTACGTGTAATAATTCTTAAGGATAACCCGACAACCTCCAACGGGTACACGAGGTTAAACTAATTCACGAAACTCCTAGGAGTATACGAGTATAAACTGGTCCTCCTTAGGTCAATGCGAAACCCTAGGGTCAACGCCGGTCAACGCCGGTCAATGCGTAACCCTAGGTCAACGCCGGTCAACGTGTTACGAGAAGAGTCAACACCGATCGATACAAACCCTAAGGTCAATGCGTTGCGAGGAGAGTCAATGCTGATCGATACAAAGCCTAAGGTCAACGCGTTGCGAGGAGGGTCAACACCGATCAATGCATAGCCCAAGGTCAACGCCGGTCAACGCGTTGTGAGGAGAGTCAACGCCGATTGATACAAAGCCTAAGGTCAACGTGTTGTGAGGAGAGTCAACGCCAATCGATGTGTAGCCTCAGGTCAACACGAATCCCTAGGGTCAATGCCGGTCAACGCGTAACCCTAGGTCAACGCCTGTCAACACGTTGCGAGGAGAGTAAACGCCGATCGATACAAAGCCTAAGGTCAACGCGTTGCGAGGAGAGTCAATGCCGATCGATGCGTAGCCCCAGGTCAACGCCGGTCAACACGTTTTGAGGAGAGTCAATGTCGATCGATACAAAACCTAAGGTCAACATGTTGCGAGGAGAGTCAACGCTGATCGATGCGTAGCCCCAGGTCAACGCCGGTCAACGTGTTGTAAGGAGAGTCAATGTCGATCGATACAAAGCCTAAGGTCAACGCGTTGCGAGGAGGGTCAACACCGATTGATGCATAGCCCTAGGTCAACTCCGGTCAACTCGTTGTGAGGAGATTCAACGCCGATCGATACAAAGCCTAAGGTCAATACGTTGTGAGGAGAGTCAACGCCGATCGATGCGTAGCCACAGGTCAACGCAAAACCCTAGGGTCAACACCGGTCAATGCGTAACCCTAGCTCAATGCCGGTCAACGCGTTGCGAGGAGAGTCAACGTCGATCGATACAAAGTCTAAGGTCAACGCGTTGAGAGGAGAGTCAACGCCGATCGATGGTAGCCCCAGGTCAACGCCGGTCAACGCGTTACGAGGAGAGTCAACGTCGATCGATACTAAGCCTAAGGTCAACGCGTTGCGAGGAGAGTCAACGCCGATCACTGCATAGCCCTAGGTCAACGCTGGTTAATGCGTTGCGAGGAGAGTCAACGTTGATCGATGCGTAGCCACAGGTCAACATCGGTCGACGTGTTTCGAGGAGAGTTAACACTGATCGATACAAAGCCTAAGGTCAACTCTTTGCGAGGAGAGTTAACGTCGATCGATGCGTAGCCCTAGGTCAATGCTAGTCAACGTTTTGTGAGGAGAGTCAATACGAAACCCTAAGGTCAACATTGGTTAACGCGTAGCCCTAGGTCAACATCGGTCAACGCGTTGTGATGTAGATAATTAGTTCAAAGTCAACTCAATGACCCGAGCTAAATTCAACCTACCAATTTTGATTCGAGACTTTAATAACGGTCAGACGATGAACGCAGCACCGAAAAAATTTTAGCTGTTCGACAAAATACAGAATAGGCTAAAATATGGAGAAGTCAAGAATTGAAACCAGCTGTAGGTCCTTTAACACCGACTGAAGGTGGGGGTCCATCGTATCCAAAGCATTTTATACTCCTCTATAAAAGAATGAGGCTGAAACACTTTGGAGGGGGTATCTGTAGTCATCTAAAATTGCCTATGAGAGCCCGCAAGAAACTCAAAGCAAAGAGTGGACGAATCGAGAAGGTTCACGTCAACCAACTTGCATGCGTCAATCAGCTCGCGCACGTCGGTCAACACGCGCACGTTAATCAGCTCACGCGCATCGATCAACACGCGCGCGTAAATCAGCTCACGTGCGTCGGTCTGTTAGACCCTAATTCTACTAGGAAAGAACCCTAGAGGAGGGTGAATAGGGTTTATATTAATCTAATCTGATTTAAATGCCAATTAAAACAAATTATAAGTTATCCTAGCAAGTATGTAATACAACAAGATATATGAGCTAGGATAAGCAATATGAACAAAGAGATATATCCTAGCAATGAGATATACTATGAGATATATGCAAGGATATACAAATTAACACAAGGATGAAATAAACATAAACAAGATAAGAGTGATAGTGTAAATGAACAATGCAAACACACAATATGATCACGGAGTTGGGACCTTCCGTCCTACGTCTCGGCTCCCCACTCCTGGGGAGAAATCCACTATCACAATCGGGTTTTCTACGCTTACCAGAACAATGTTTACACCTCACAATGTTTACACCTCACACTTGGTTTTCTAGTTTACCGAAAACTCTACAATCAACACTCTTGTAATCACACTCTACACCCTCTCAAGTGTTGGAACTAGACGTGTCTCCCTCAAGTGCTCGGATACAACCTCTCCCTAGGTTCGTCAACAGACGCCACTCCTCTTGGGACGATCCCCGACTCTCGCCACACACTTCTCTTGGTGTACAAATGTATTACAAAGTGATTCTTACAATAAGCACAATTACAATAAATGATTGTTCTCTAATATGAATGAAAACACAATGAAAGCTCACACTCAATTATTACAATGCTCACCAACCCAAATATATAATGTATGCAAATACAATAAGCTCAAGTGGGTGTGTGTAAGAAATGAGTGAAATCAAATCAACTAAACTCAATTGAAAATACTAGCTTAATGAAAATGATAAACAACAAAGAATTAATACAAAGCTAGTATTGAGTTTAGAAATCTTCTCGGAAAAACAAGATGGAGAGATGGATTAAAATGAAGCCCAAGGAATGTAGATGATCTCCTCCACTTGCGTAAAACTTCTTCACAAACAAAACTCTTTTAAACAAACACTAAACAAACTTAAACCGTTGTTAAACTCTTGTTTAAAAAAACTTCTTGGATTCCTTTGAGAACTGAGATCAATGAGGTATTTATAACCTCCCAAAACCTTAGCCAAAAGCCCAACAGAAATGACCAAAAAACCAACAAAATCGAAAATCAGATTCTGTACAAAATGACCGTTGGAGTAAACGGCGGTCGACCGTGAAATTTTCATAGTCGACCGCTGTTGGACCCTAGATGGGGGGTGATTAGGGTCAAGAGGCTCTAATTATGCAATAAAAATTAAAACAAGCAAACCACAATATTCTAATGCGAACAAAGTAAAAGCGACAGTGTTAGGAATTGTTATCCTTTGACGCGCGATGTGTTAATGAGGTTCGGTCCGCTGACCTACGTCCCCACTCCCCACTCTCGAGGAGAAATCCACTACACACCCGGTTTGGAAGCCGGAACTTCATCTACATAGCGATCCCCTCACGATCTCACACTACATAGTTGATCTCAACAGATCACACTCCCTCACAGTTGATCTACACAAGATCACACTCACAAAGCAATAGAAATGGTGCAAGACTCTCTCTTTACAAGTCCCTATGGCAAAGAGAAAGAATACTGAAGCTGGGAAGTGAACACACACAAAAACACAGAGAACAGATTTTGAAAATTTTTCTCAAGAAGACAGCGTCTCTCTGGTTTTTGCAGAAATTAGGGCAACTGGGAAGATGAAGGAGAATGGGTTTAAATAGGAGAGATTAATCATTTTAAAATCACAATCCAATCTTCCCAATTAAGAAATAAGCTCCTATTAAGACTTTTGCCACAGACTGTGCCAAACGCAGTTAAGTGATAGCACAGTAAACAAGGCAAACGACCATTTGAAAAAAGTCTCGGTTAACCGAATAGATTTTCGGTCGACCGACAGAACATTCGGTCGACCGAATGACTGAATTCGGTCGACCGACGAAAAATCCGGTCGACCGCGAGCAGGTCTGAAAACAAAGAAAACAAGCAGAGACTTCCGGCCGCCCGCGAGCAGGTCTGAAAACAAAGAAAACAAGCAGAGACTTCATCGGTCGACCGCACCGGTCGACCGTTAGAAAAATCGAGCTTTCGGTCCACCGGTGCGGTCGACCGACAAACTCTCTGTTGCCCAGTGATGAAAGATTATAAGTGCGGTCGACCGGTGCGGTCTACCGCATTCTGACATATTTTAGAAACAGTATTTTTGACTCAATAGAAATATTTGGAAAATATTTATTTGACCTCTGAAAATTATGAAACTTCGTAAAATGTGTTTAATACTAAAAACAAACTGTTTGAAAAAAGAATTTTGCAGATAGGTCCTCATACTTGTGAAAAATAGTATTTTGTGAAAAACGCTTAAAAGCATAAGTATGAAAACGTGTGTGTGAGTCCCAATAGCTTCAAGTGAACTCAATAACTCTTTACCTACATTCTAATACTAGAGAGAGAATAAAAACTAGCTAATATCCTCATATAGAATACAATTCTTGAGTCTTGATATAGCTTGAGTTTGGATGAAGCTTTTATATGAATTTGTTGTTCTTGAAATAACATTGCTTCATCACTATGCCTCCTCCTCCTTTGGATATCATCGTTGTAGCGTATATTCCATCCAATCCTCCATGAATGGCACTAACAAGACTCAATAAGCCATTAGTACCGATAATGGTGGTTGTAAGAACATCATCAAAACATAAGGGCTAACAATCTCCCCCTTTTTGATGATGACAACCAACCATTATATAAGAGCCAAAAATAAAATAGCTTATAGATAGGTGCTCCCCCTATCTATGAGCTCCCCCTAAGTATATGCAACAAATGAGAAGATTTCTCTCCCCCTTTGTCACCATCAAAAATGGGGTAAAGAGACATGCATGCCACACACAAAAAATGCAACCAAAAGAAGCAAGCAATTTAGAACTATCACATATTGCATAAGCCCAAGCCATTTCTTATGTGACAAAAATCATCCTCTCCAAGAGGCTTAGTAAATATATCCGCTAATTGAGATTTTGTGTCAACAAAGACTAGGGATACATCTTGTCTCTCTACATGATCGCATAAGAAATGATGGCACACATCAATATGTTTGGTTCTAGAATACAAAACCGAATTTTTGGAAATATTTATAGCACTTGTGTTAACACAAAAGATTTTAATATTTTGAAAATTCAAATCGTAGTCAACTAAGCTTTGTTTCATCCATAAAACTTGAGCACAACATAAGCCGGCAGCAATGTATTCCGCTTCCGTAGTGGACAATGCAACACAATTTTGTTTCTTGGAAGCCCAAGAAACAAGTGAATTTCCTAAGAATTGGCATGTTCCACTAGTACTCTTGCGATCTACCTTACATCCGGTAAAGTCGGCATCACAAAAACCATATAAATTAAAAGAGGTGCTTCTTGGATAAATAAACCAAGATTAAAAGTTCCATTAACATATTTAATGATCCTTTTAACCGTAATTAAATAAGATGCTTTAGGAGATGCTTGAAAACGTGCACATGCACACACACTAAACATAATATCGGGTCTACTAGCGGTAAGATAAAGAAGACTACCTATCATACCTCGGTATAGTTTTTGGTCCACATCTTCACCACTCTCATCTGCATCAAGCTTAACACTAGTACTCATGGGAGTAGGCGCATGCTTAGAATTTTTCAAATTTAATTTCTTAACCAATTTCTTCGCATACTTGCTTTGTGAAATGATAATCCCATCATACTCACCTCAAAGTGATCCTGCATAACTTTAGAAAATTCCTTGCACAAGGATTCATTAGTAGCACCGAAAATGATGTCATCCACATATATTTGAACTAAAATGAAATCATTTTTCCTTTTTCACACAAAAAGAGTGTTATCAATTGTTTCTTTTGAAAAACCATTTTCAACAAGAAAACTAGAGAGGCGAGCATACCAAGCTCTAGGAGCTTGTTTCAACCCATATAAAGCTTTTTGTACCCGGTAAACATGATTAGGGAAAACATGATCTATAAAACCGGGGGGTTGCTCAACATACACTTCCTCTTCTATAAAACCATTTAAGAAGGCACTTTTAACATCCATTTGAAATAGTTTAAAATTTTTAAAGCTAGCAAATGCCAAAAACATCCTAATAGATTCCAACCTTACAACCAGTACAAAGGTTTCATCATAGTCTATGCCCTCCTCTTGATTGTATTCTTGGGCAACCAAACGAGCTTTATTTCTAGTAACAATATCATGTTCATCAAGTTTGTTTCTAAAAACCCATTTAGTACCAATAACACTAGTATTGTTAGGTCTAGGGACTAATTTCCAAACATCATTTCTTTGAAAATTATTTAGTTCTTCATGCATAGTCAAAACCCAAAATTCATCATTTAAAGCATCATTAATCTTTTTAGGTTCTTTAGTTCTTCATGCATAGTCAAAACCCAAAATTCATCATTTAAAGCATCATTAATCTTTTTAGGTTCTAGATGAGATAAGAATGCAACCAAAATTCATCATTTAAAGCATCATTAATCTTTTTAGGTTCTAGATGAGATAAGAATGCAACATTACCACTTTTGAGCGAGTAACAACTCCTTTTGAAGGGCTCCCAATAATTTGTTCCTTTGGATAATTTGATGCGAATTTCCAAGTTTTAGGAAGTTCAACTTGTTCATGATCATTGGAACTATCCACATCATTTTGAGCTTCTATAGAGGGAGTATCATTGATTTGTAAGAAGTCCAATCCTCCCTCAACATCATCATCATCATCTTTCCTAGGTAAAACAACTTGAGAACCAACATTAGTCTCATCAAAAGTAACGTTTATAGATTCTTCAACAACGAGACTTCGTTTATTGAAGACCCTATAAGCCTTACTTCGAGGTGCATAACCCAAGAAAATACCAACATCAATTTTAGAATCAAATTTATCATGGTGATCTTTTGTATTTAAAATAAAACATTTACAACCAAAGATACGAAAATAACCAATGAAAGAAGTTTTTTCATAAAAAAAGTTCATAAGGAGTTTTCTTAAGCTTTGGTCTAATCAAAACACGATTTAAAACATGGCAAGCCGTGTTGACGGCTTCCGCCCAAAAATATTTTGGCAAATCAAAAGAATTAAGCATAGTGCGTGCCATCTCTTGTATGGTGCGATTTTTCCGTTCAACAACACCATTTTGTTGTGGTGTTCTAGGAGCGGAAAACATATGAGTTATACCATGATGAGCACAAAAATCATAGAAAAATTCATTTTGAAATTCACCACCATGATCACTTCTTATTTTAACAACTTTCAAATCTTTTTCATTTTCAATTCTTTTGACATGATTAGCAAATTCTTCAAAACAATCATTTTTCTTTGAAAGAAATATTGTCTATGTAAAACAAGAAAAATCATCGATAATCATAAAAACATAGCGTTTGCCTCCAAGAGAGGTAACACGCATAGGACCAAACAAATCAAATGAAGTAATTGCAAAGGTTTAAAAGTCGATACGTCATTGATGGATTTGAAAGAAGATTTTGTTTGTTTACCTTTGGCACAATCCTCACATATGGTATCTTTGATGAAGTGCAAGCTAGGTAATCCTTTTACAAGATGTCTCTTAGACAACTTTGATATTAACTCCATATTTGCATGTCCAAGTCTCTTGTGCCAAATCCAAGGATTTTCATCAATTGCCGCAAGACACTTCACATCTTGATTCACTAATTCATTCATCTCAAAAATATATACATTAGATTTGCGATTAGCAATACATCTCAAAAATATATACATTAGATTTGCGATTAGCAATAAAAACAATTTTCTCATTCATACTAATGATGAATTTATCCGGTTTAAATGAAATATCAAAACCTTTATCACTCAATTGGCTAATGCTAAGAAGATTATGATTCAAACCATTTACTAAATAAACATATTCTATAACTGGTGAGGGTTTATTCCCAATAGAACCAATACCAATGATTTTACCTTTCTCACCACCACCGAAGGAGACACTACCTCCTTCAATCCTTGATAGGGTTGCAAATAACTCTTTGTTGCCCGTCATATGATGTGAGTAACCACTATCAAGGTACCACATCTCCTTACGTCGTTGCCGTGATGTTCCCTACAAAAGATAAAGATGAAGATGTAGTAGCTTTAGGTACCCAAGTCTTGGGTCCTTGGTGGTTAGTAGTCTTGGTACCTTTGGGTACCCATATCATTCTATAAAAATCATGGTTGTCTTTAATCCTACAATGAGTAGAAATATGTCCATGTTTCATGCAATATGTGTACATAAAATTTCTTTTGTATGTATGGGTGTGAGAACCATGAAACCTATTTCTACCATGGTGATTATAGTTAGCATAAGCATGAGTGGGTCTAGTCCAACCACTCTCAATTTCTAGTCTTTCAATCTTTGATCTTAATTTCTTATTCTCGAAATCGAGATCTCCTAGAAATTCATCTTTTAGTGCAAGAGAGGTTGTTAATTGTTCTAGCTTAATATCACAAGAAGCATGCAACTTTTTAAAAGAAGAGTATTCTTTAGACATTCTTTTAAATTCAAAGTTTAATTCTTCTAAAGCCGTAGCTATGTCACATTGCATGTAGAAAGATTCACTTTCGGTCTCGGATATTACCTTATGTTCATTTGCTATGAAACAAATGTTGGGGTCATGAAGAGCAAGTTTGGCTCTTTCTTCATCACTATCTGAGTCACTTGGTTCAGATTCTTCCCATCCGGCATGCATAGCCTTCTTCTTCTTGTATTTCATATACTTTTCTTTGAGCTTGGGGCAATCCTTAGCGATGTGACCCGGTTCATTGCACTCAAAACATTTACCTACACGAGAGAAAAACTTGTTGTTAGATCGGGGGTTAAATTTCTTGTTTATTTTTATAAGTCTAGAGATTCTTTTAGAGAGATAAGCTACTTCTCTAGAAAAATCAACTTCACTATCCGATGACGAAGAGGAGTTATCACTAGCTCCTTTGAGAGCTATGGTCTTCAACTTTGGTGATGGCTCCTCAACTTCACGTGATGGCACTTCCTCCTTCTCCTTCCCCTTTAGCTTCTTCTCATGCACCTTGAGCTTTCCGATGAGGCTATCGAGAGCTAAAGTAGTAAGGTCATGAGCTTCCTTAATGGCCGTAGCTTTGGGCTCCCATGACGGAGTCAAAAAGCGAAGTATCTTGTAGTTCATCTCTTGAATAGACAAGTGCTTATCAAGACCATGTAATTCATTGATGATATTAGTAAAACAGGAAAATATAGCATCAATGGATTCATTAGGAAGCATTTTAAATAGCTCATAATCATGCGTAAGCCCACTAATCTTAGATTCCTTAACTTGGGGGGTTCCTTCATGTGTGATACATAATTTTACCCAAATTTCGTATGCGGTTGCACACGTGGAAACTCTATTGTATTCATTAGGGGAAAGACCACAAATTAAGGCGTTCATGGCCTTAGCATTGAGATTGGCTTGGTGCCTTTCTCCATCGGTCATGTTCCCGACTGTGGACTTCTCTACATATTTCTTTTCTATGAGCTCTAGGATGTCAAGATCAATGCAACGAAGTTAAATTCTCATCCTAGCCTTCCAATAAGCAAAATTACTTCCGGTGAAGAGTGATGGTCTAGTGGTGGATTGTCCTTCTAACATATGCATATTCAAAGAGGCCTCCATTAGATCTTTTCTCTAAGGCGGTTAAACCAAAAATTAATATAGAGACCAAGCTCTGATACCAATTGTTGGACCCTAGAGGGGAGGTGATTAGGGTCAAGAGGCTCTAATTATGCAATAACAATTAAAACAAGCAAACCACAATATTCTAATGCGATCAAAGTAAAAGAGATAGGGTTAGGAATTATTATCCTTTGATGCGCAATGTATTAACGAGGTTCGGTCCGCTGACCTACGTCCCCGCTCCCCACTCTCGAGGAGAAATCCACTACACACCCGGTTTGGAAGCCGAAACTTCGTCTACACAGCGATCCCCTCACGATCTCACACTACACAATTGATCTCCACAGATCATACTCCCTCACAGTTTATCTACACAAGATCACACTCACAAAGCAATAGAAATGGTGCAAGACTCTCTCTTTACAAGTCCTTATGGCAAAGAGAAAGAATACTGAAGCTGGGAAGTGAACACATACAAAAACACAGAGAAAACACAGAGAACAGATTTTGAAAATGTTTCTCAGGAAGACAGCGTCTCTCTGGTTTTTGCAGAAATTAGGGCAACTGGGAAGATGAAAGAGAATGGGTTTAAATAGGAGAGATTAATCATTTTAAAATCACAACCCAATCTTCCCAATTAAGAAATAATCTCCTATTCAAACTATTGCCACAGACTGTGCCAAACACAGTTAAGTGATAGCACAGTAAACAAGGCAAACGACCGTTTGAAAAAAGTCATTCGGTCAACCGAACGAATGAATTCGGTCGACTGACGAAAAATCCGGTCGACCGCGAGCAGGTCTGAAAACAAAGAAAACAAGCAGAGACTTCATCGGTCGACCGCACCGGTCGACCGATATAAAAATCGGGCTTTCGGTCGACTGGTGTGGTCGACCGACAAACTCTCTGTTGCCCAATGATGAAAGATCATAAGTACGATCGACCGGTGCGGTCGACCGGTGCGGTCGACCGCATTCTGACATATTTTAGAAACAGTATTTTTGACTCAACAGAAATGTTTAGAAAATATTTATTTGACCTCTGAAAATTATAAACTTTGTAAAATGTTTTTAATACTAAAAACAAACTGTTTGAAAAAAGAATTTTGCAGATAGGTCCTCATACTTGTGAAAAATAGTATTTTGTGAAAAACGCTTAAAAACATAAGTATGAAAACGTGTGTGTGAGTCCCAATAGCTTCAAGTGAACTCAATAACTCTTTGCCTACATTCTAATACTAGAGAGAGAATAAAAACTAGCTAATATCCTCATATAGAATACAATTCTTGAGTCTTGATATAGCTTGAGTTTGGATGAAGCTTTTATATGAATTTGTTGTTCTTGAAATAACATTGTTTCATCGCTATGTATCCTCCTCCTTTGGATATCATCGTTGTAGCGTATATTCCATCCAATCCTCCACGAATGACACTAACAAGCTTGATAAATGAATTTACTATATTTTCACTCAATAAGCCATTAGTACCGTTAATGGTGGTTGTAAAACATCATCAAAACATAAGGGCTAACAACCGGGAGCCACTTTTGAGCCTGAGAAATTTCTAGAAAGTTAGACGGTCGACCATGGCGGTCGACCGTGGGAATTTTTGAGGTGACGGTCGATCGTGGCGGCCGACCATGAAAGTTGATGATGGCTCCGCAGGGAAAATCAAAGGCGCGGTCGACCGTGGCGGTCGACCATAAACTGACATATGAGAAAACAGGTTTGAAAGTTGATTTTCTGATTTTAAAACCTTGTTTAAAAATATCAAATAAATTTTAAAAAATGTAAAACTTTTGGAGATGATTGTAGACATGATAATACACATGCTACAAAAACTAGTTTTTAAAAACAACATCCCAAATGAGAAATATTATCATTTTGTAAAATAGTCCAAAACATGAAAATATGAACACATGAGTTTTGATATTTTAGCTTAACCATGTTTTGAAACATTACAAAATAATTTTATAAACTTCAAGAAAGATGTAAAATATTGTTATGAAGTCTATAAATAATAAATATAGTATTTTATCAAAATACACATATAATGCACTAAAACATGATTTTATTGAACTAAATAAAATTAATATTGATGAAATCATATATATGTATATAAGTATGAAACAAGAAATGTATTTTTAATTGTATTCAATTGTTTCATATTAAAAATTAAAAACTCAAAACCATGTATGTATATATATAACTAAATATACATAGAAACCAAAACTTAACTTATGTGTGTGTGTGTGTGTATATATATATATACTAAGAAACCAATAAAATATGTGTGCATAACAAAGAAACCAATAAAATGTGTGTGCATATTATATTGAGCTTAAAGTACCAACAGACATAATATAACACCTAAACTAAATATTACCCAAGCAATCTTGATCTTCAATAAGCTTGACTTGGTACACTTGCGGATGAAGCTTGAACTTGAATCTTGAACTTAAATTGGAAAGGCTTCACTCCATAATTCCGTCAACCTCCATTGGATATGATCGTGAATGCGCAATTTCATCCATCCTCCAACATATTGTTTGCCTAGAATATATATAAAATGCAAACACTAGACAAACAACATTAGTGGTAAATTGTTTGTTAAACATCATCAAAACAATGAGGCTAACAATCTCCCCCTTTTTTATGATGACAAACAATTTACAAAAAGGATATATGCATGAAAGGAAGATATATGCATGAAAGGAAATGAATATACAATATTATAATTAACATCCATATAAACAAAAAGAATATACTCACAATATTTCTCCCCCTTTGATAACATCAAAAAGGGGAACCAAAAGAATTAAGAGAGCGAAAGCTCCCCCTATCAATATGCATGGGTGAGTATAAAAATATAGGGATTGCTCCCCCTATCAAAATACCTCATGAATGTATGAAATGAATTCTAAGGCATACATATGTGAGAAAGCATAGATTAAAAACATACTAAACATAACTCACATACAAAAAAGATAATGAGAACACATATAAATATGTTAATATGAAAAAAGTGTCTCATTACACAATTTTAAAAACATAGTGTATAAAATAGATTTATGAAATCAAAAGATAGAACATGAGAATCATGCAAAAAGTTTTCAAATGAAAAAAAAATTAATTAGTGAAATCATAAATCAAGATTTGAGTCCAAAAATAATGTTTAATCAAAAAAAGAAAATTTTCTTTGTATAACTTGATCAAACCACTCATAGAATACATTATAAGGCACGAATAGATGATCTATGAACATATAAATATCATCATATAAGTGAAATATAATGAATTCAAAGCAACAATTCAAAATAAAATCTTTAACAAAAGAATTACAAGAGAGGCAACAATATATCAAGCTCTTTAAGCTTGTCTCAACCCATATAAAGATTTTAGCAACCGGTAAACAAGGTTTGGGAATAAACACCCAATAAATCCGGGGGGGGGGGGGGGCATTAAAATAAAACCAATAATCATGAAAACAAAAAAATTTGATCAATAAAAAGAATTGTTTTCATGTTCAAAAATTTAAAGTATAATTTAAAAAAAAAAATAAAAACACTAAAATTCTTGGTTTAAAGATTATTTTGGCACCCAAGCTTTCTTGGTATCAGATTGTTTAGGGATATGACCCCTATCATTAAAGCTCTAAGCACTAGGGTTATGAACCCGTTTGGGCACATGTGGCGTACTAACATGTTCAAAACAATAATCACTCAAATGACCATTCCGATTGCAATTTGTGCAATGAAAGAGATCCATTTGTTTTTGTGGATCATTAGCTCGTGCACGGGAACAATGAAAGAGATCCATTTGTTTTTGTGGATCATTAGCTCGTGCACGGGAATCATTTGCAAATAAAGATTGTCTTTTAAAATTATTTTGCAAATTTGCAAATAAAGATTGTCTTTTAAAATTATTTTGCAAATGAGAAACATTTTTAAACAATGGTCTATTTAGAACATATTGCAACTTAGAAGCTTTTTGCATATCATAACAAGAATTTGCAAGATGTCCAAATCTACCACAAACATCATATTTAAAAACATATGGTCTACTAGAAGTATTTGGCAAATGAGATTTCTTTTTCAAATCAAAACAATATTTTGCCAAGTGACCAAAACGACCACATATATCATATTTAAACACATGAGCATGCTTATGATGAACTTTATGAGTGTGTGCATGTACATATGTGTGTGATGAAGAAGACTTATGAGATGAACAAGAAGCATTAACCTTAGAAGATTTGTGTGCATCATAACAAAATTTAGCAATGTGGTCTTTACGACCGCAAATTGAGCATTTGTAAATTTTGCTATACAGATGTGCAAAGTGTGTAGGTGATTTTGTAACACTAAGTTTAGTACACTTGTCCATAAGTTTCTTATGGTTATCAATGCATGTACTAAGAGTTGAGTCTAAAGATGAAATGCGATTTTTAACAACATTCAACTCATCATTTGGCACATATACATTTTTATAAGAAGTAGAACATAAATAGTCATTTATAAAAGAAGCAATATCATTTTTTATATTCTTTACTTCTAACATGGCATTATTTTTGTCATGAGTCAAGTTAGCAATATTCAATTTTAAATTATTATTTTCCAAATTTAACATATCATTGTTTTATTGAAGAGCAATACTTTCTTGAGAAATGATATCAAATTTGGAAGCTAACTTCTCATAATCGGATTTTAAATCTTCATGCTTGCTTTGCAAATCAATAAAAATTTTATGCAATATGTTATAGGCATGCAACAACTTTTCACTAGCACAAGCAAATTCATCACTAGATAAATCATTAGTGGTTTCGAACTCGCAAACCTCACTAGGGCTATCGCCTAGTGGCCGTGTGCATGATGCTCTATATGAACTTGAAGCCGGATCCTCCAAAGCTTGTCGGATCGCCTCCAAGTCCCCTTGATGTGCTTCAATAAATTTTCATAAGGTGTAAGCACTATCAAAATGAACAAACTTGTTAGAGAGAGATGAGTTAAAAGCATTTAGCAAATATTCTAACAAAATATTGTTCATAGTAATCATTCTATGATCATCTTCACTCCACTTGGATTTCTTCAAAGTGGGTACAATATAAGCACAATCTATAATTTCCCATAATTCAAAATGTTTAGAATAAACAAAAAGTTTGAATCTAACACTCCATTGGGCATAGAGAAAATTATCCAAACGAGGAGCAACATTAGTGGCATAACCTAAACAAGGTGCACCGTGCATATCCATAATGTATATATATGCAAGCAATGCAAAGATCAAAAAATGGATTAGCATAAAAAGATAACTTGGATCTTTAACTCAAGGTGATTAGTCCTTAAATCAAAATGCACCAAGCTCTGATACCAATTGTTAGACCCTAATAACACTAGGAAAGAACCTTAGAGGGGGGTGAATAGGGTTTATACTAATCTAATCCGATTTAAATACCAATTAAAACTAATTATAAGTTATCCTAGCAAGTATGAAATATAACAAGATATATGAGCTAGGGTAAGCAATATGAACAAAGAGATATATCCTAGCAATGAGATATACTATGAGATATATGCAAGGATATACAAATTAACACAAAGGTGAAATAAACATAAACAAGATAAGAGTGATAGTGTAAATGAGCAATGCAAACACACAATATGATCACGGAGTTTGGACCTTCCGTCCTACGTCTCCGTTGCCCACTCCTGGGGAGAAATCCACTATCACAACCGGGTTTTCTACGCTTATCCGAACAACGTTTACACCTCACACCCTCTCAAGTGTTGGAACTAGACGTGTCTCCCTCAAGTGCTCAGATACAACCTCTACCTAGGTTTGTCAACCGACGCCACTCCTATTGGGACGATCTCCGGTCCTCACCACACACTTCTCTCGGTGTACAAGTGTATTATAAAGTAATTCTTACAATAAGCACAATTATAATAAATGATTGTTCTCTAATATGGATGAGAACACAATGAAAGCTCATACTCAATTGTTACAACTCTCACCAACCCAAATATATAATGTATGCAAATACAATAAGTCAAGTGGGTGTGTGTAAGAAATGATTGAAATCAAATCAACTAAACTCAATTGAAAATACTAGCTTAATGAAAATGATAAACAATAAAGAATTAATACAAAGCTAGTATTGAGTTTAGAAATCTTCTCTGATAAAACAAGATGGAGAGATGGATTAAAATGAAGCCCAAGGAATGTAGATGATCTCCTCCACTTGTGTAAAACTTCTTCACAACCAAAACTCTTTTAAACAAACACTAAATAAACTTAAACCCTTGTTAAACTCTTGCTTAAGAAAACTTCTTGGATTCCTTTGAGAACTGAGATCAATGGGGTATTTATAGCCTCCCAAAACCTCATCCAAAAGCCCAACAGAAATGACCAAAAAACTAATAGAATCGAAAATCAGATTCTGTACAAAATGACCGTTGGAGTGAACGGCGGTCGACCGTGAAATTTTCACGGTCGACTGTGAGCCACTTTCGAGCTTGAGAAATTTCCAGAAAGTTAGACGGTCGACCGTGGCGGTCGACCGTGAGAATTTTCGAGCTGACGGTCGACCGTGGTGGTCGACCGCGAAAGTTGCTGATGGCTCCGTAGGGAAAATCAAAGGTGTGGTCGACCGTAAACTAACATATGAGAAAACATGTTTGAAAGTTAATTTTCTAATTTTAAAACCCTGTTTAAAATATCAAATAAATTTCAAAAAATATAAAACTTTGGGAGATGATTGTAGACATGATAATGCACATGCTATAAAAATTGGTTTTTAAAAAAGACCTTCCAAATGAGAAATATCATCATTTTGTAAAATAGTCCAAAACATAAAAATATGAACACATGAGTTTTGACATTTTAGCTTAACCATGTTTTGAAATATTACAAAATAATTTTATAGACTTGAAGAAAGATGTAAACTATTGTTATGAAGTCTATAAATAACAAATATAGTATTTTATCAAAATACACATATAATGCACTAAAACATGATTTCATTGAACTAAAATTAATGAAATCATATACATGCATATAAGTATGAGAAACCAAAACTTAACTTATGCATATATATATAACTATATATATATACAAAGAAACTAATAAAATATCTGTGCATATTATATTGAGTTTAAAGTACCAACACACATAATATAACACCTAAACTAAATGTTACCCAAGAAATCTTGATCTTCAATAAGCTTGACTTGGTACACTTGCAATGAAGCTTGAACTTGGATCTTGAACTTGAATTGCAAAGGCTTTACTCCATAATTCCGCCAACCTCCATTGGATATGATCGTGAATGCGCAATTCCATCCATCCTCTAACATATTGTTTGCCTAGAATAAATACAAAACACAAACACTAGACAAACAACATTAGTGATAAATTGTTTGTTAAACATCATCAAAACAAAGAGGCCAACACGGTCAACACGAGCGCGTCAGTCAGCTCACGCGCATCAGTCAACACGCGCGCGTCAATCAGCTCACGCGCATCGGTCAACACATGCGCGTTAATCAATTTATGTGCATCGGTCAACACATGCACGTCAATCAATTCGTGCGCGTTCGACGCAGTCCCGCAACGAAGCATACAAGTCGGCGAATTGATCAAAGTAGTGAAAAGTACAAGTCCTGGAAAGAAACGTGCCAAAAGAGAGAGGAATTCGGCAGAGGCGACGGACTCACACCGTGCAGACG